>NW_019954732.1:0-1635 GCF_002910315.2 Salvelinus sp. IW2-2015
GCTACCTTGATACTATAGCTACCCTGATACTATAGCTACCCTGCTGCTATAGATACCCTACTACTATAGCTACCCTGCTGCTATAGATACCCTACACCTATAGCTACCCTACTACTATAGCTACCCTACTACTATAGCTACCCTACTACTATAGCTACCCTACTACTTCTACATACCATTATTAAAGATACAACAGAAGAGAGCCCATCCATATGTGATGTCATCCATATGTGATGTCATCAATAAGTGATGTCATCCATATGTGATGTCCACTCACTAGGAGGTTTGTCTGAGGCTGTGTTGTTGAACTGTCTGCCCTGGATGACCTCTGCAGAGAGCCTGCCAGTGGTGGAGTTATAGATGAGCCCCAGCAGGATCTCTGGTGTGGAGTCCCATGTAGAGCGGTAGGACAAAGCTGCCACGCTGCGAGACACACTCACCAACGACCCACAGCCCTGTATAGGGAGACAGGAGAGGACCGCTAACACCACATACAGAGTTACAGAGAGGCCTTGGTATGAGAGTGGCCTTGGTGGGAATCAGTACAATGCAACTCGATGGCTTGGATTGTGTGAGACTATGCTTTGTCTAAGGGTCAGTCTACGAGATACTGTACCATTATAGTGCATGCATTTTAAACGATAGCTTCTACTGGTCATTTATCTTTGTTCATATCATACAAATCAGACTTCTATGGTGAGAATTTGCACAAACAGACTCCTCCCACACACACACGCCCCTCTCCACCACCAGCCCTATCTCCCCAGCCACTCACTGTTAGTGCTGTGCCAGGCTCCAGTGTAACGGGCAGAGCCATCTTGCCCTGCAGGTTGAGTTTGGTCAAGTAGAACACCTTCTCTCCCAGCACCTTCTCCTTCTTCATCCTCCTAACGCTGTAGAGACGGAACCTGATGGCGTGGTCCGCCAGCGCCCCCTGCTCCACCCGGGTGAAGCCGAAGGTCTCTGTGAACATGGGGCACGGCCCCCTCTGCACCCCCGTCTTGGCACGTTGCTTCTTAGTGGGCAGCAGCACCAGGTGCACCTACATTTTGATTTACAGATAACATTTGACTTAAAACATACATGTATCCTGTGTGTGGTTGAAAAATTCCAGGAACGTTCAATAAAATCCCTGGTTTTCCAGAATCATGGTTGGAGGATTCCGTATTTCCTGCTTATTCCCTGCTGATTCCAGGAATCCTCCAACTGGGATTTCGGGAAACCAGGGAATTTATTGAAAGTTCCCGTACTTTTGCGACCCTAATCCTGTGGCTCAGTCAGTAGATCATAGCACTGGCAACTTCAGGATCGTTGGTTTGATTCCCGCCGGGGCCACCCATATGAAATGCACGCATGAGTTTAAGTCTGGTCTGCTAAATGGCATGTAGTATTTTTTATTATAGTTATAATGCTTTATAACTTGCTATATGCATGAATGGGTTATAATATAGTATGCCTCTTTTCTGTATAATTTCAAAATCATTTTAACTGAAGCTGAAGCTCTTATCCAGGGTGACTCAGTACATTCAACTAAGGTAGGTACGAAGGTAGGTACTAAGGTAGTTACTAAGGTAGTTACTAAGGTAGGTACTAAGGTAGTTACTAAGGTAGTTACTAAGGTAGTTACTAAGGTAG
>NW_019954733.1:0-1635 GCF_002910315.2 Salvelinus sp. IW2-2015
TTAGGTCAGTTAGGATCACCACTTTATTTTAAGAATGTGAAATGTCAGAATAATAATAGAGAGAATGATTTATTTCAGCTTTAATTTCTTTCATCAAATTCCCAGTGGATCAGAAGTTTACATACACTCAATTAGTATTTGGTAGCAATGCCTTTAAATTGTTTAACTTGGATAAAACGTTTCGGGTAGCCTTCCACAAGCGTCTCACAATAAGTTGGGTGAATTTTGGCCCATTCCCCCTGACAGAGCTGTCAGGGCTTTGTGATGGCTACTCCAATACCTTGACTTTGTTGTCCTTAAGCCATTGTTTCACAACTTTGCAAGTATGCTTGGGGTCATTGTCCATTTGGAAGACACATTTGCGACCAAGCTTTAACTTCCTGACTGATCTCTTGAGATGTTGCTTCAATATATCCACATAATTTTCCTCCCTCATGATGCCATCTATTTTGTGAAGTGCACCAGCCCCTCCTGCAGCAAAGCACCCCCACAACATGATGCTGCCACCCCTGTGCTTCACGGTTGGGATGATGTTCTTCGGCTTGCAACCCTCCACCTTTTTCCTCCAAACATAACGATGGGCATTATGGCCAAACAGTTCTATTTTTGTTTCACCAGAGGACATTTCCCCAAAAAGTACGCTCTTTGTTCCCATGTGTAGTTGCAAACCGTAGTCTGGCTTTTTTATGAAGGTTTTAGAGCAGTGGCTTCTTCCTTGCTGATCGGCCTTTTAGGTTATGTCGATATAGGACTCGTTTTACTGTGGATATTGATACTCTTGTACTTGTTTCCTCCAGCCGTTTCACAAGATCCTTTGCTGTTGTTCTGGGATTGATTTGCACTTTTTGCACCAAAGTACGTTCATCTCTAGGAGACAGAACGCGTCTCCTTCCTGAGCGGTATGATGGCTGCGTGGTCCCATGGTGTTTATACTTGTGTACTATTGTTTGTACAGATGAACGTGGTACCTTCAGGCGTTTGGAAATTGCTGAACTAGACTTGTGGAGGTCTAGAATTTGTTTTCTTAGGTCTTGGCTGATTTCTTTGGATTTTCCCATGATGTCAAGCAAAGGGGCACTGAGTTTGAAGGTAAGCTTTGAAATACATCCACAGGTACACCTCCAATTGTTGGAAAAAATACTTGTGTCATGCACAAAGTAGATGTCCTAACCGACTTGCCAAAACTTTAGTTTGTTAACAAAACATTTGTGGAGTGGTTGAAAAATGAGTTTTAATGACTCCAACCTAAGTGCATTTAAACTTCCGACTTCAACTGTATACTACATACTCTATCCACATACTGTCCATAATGTCTAAACATCCCATCTGTCACGGCCAACGTAAGCAGGAGACCAAGGCGCAGCGTGGTAAGCGTACATTCTTCTTTATTAAAAGAACGAACACTGAACAAATCGAACAAAATAACAAACCGAACCGTGAAGCTAATATTTATAGTGCAGACAGGCAACTAAACATAGATCGTGAACCCACAAAACCAAAAGGGAAAATGGCAACCTAAATATGATCCCCAATCAGAGACAACGATAAACAGCTGCCTCTGATTGGGAACCTATTCAGGCCACCATAGAGACATACATATACCTAGACTTACCAAAACCCCTAGATATACAAAAA
>NW_019954734.1:0-1634 GCF_002910315.2 Salvelinus sp. IW2-2015
TTTTGAAATAATTATTAACAGTTTATTTCCAAAATGCATCACATTTGCTTTTTCATCAGAAATGGTTGCTTATGGGTACCTTCAATATTACTGTTCTCAGATTATCAGTTAATAGATTTTAGATGGGTATATCTTTATTAAATTATTATTACTATTATTACTGTCCTTCAATATTACTGTTCTCAGATTATCAGTTAATAGATTTTAGATGGGTATATCTTTATTAAATTATTATTACTATTATTACTGTCCTCTTTTTCAAGATGTGGCCGATTTAAACAGCCACAATACATTTTTAAAAGAAGATCATTTATTTTTTCACGACATCTTGTTTCTAAATGGCTGCTGGGTAATTTGATATGCATCTAAATCTTTGTTTGTAGTCATCGAATTGAGTGAATGCTGCGCAGGTTCACTGAGTTACAAACCAAATGGACAGGTCTAGCTCATTGATTTGTAGATCTGATGCAGTTGCTACCTCAGATTATGAGCCTAGCAGGTGTCGTGAATGAGTTATGTAGTACCCACAGAAGGCCACAGGGAGGAGCAAGAGAGCTATAAACCCATAATGTTTTTTACCTTAAAAACCCTAAACCAAACAATCAATCAAATGTATTTATTAAGCCCTTTTACATCAGCAGATGTCACAAAGTGCTATACAGAAACTCTAACCCTTCGTACTCTAACCTTAACCCTATGTATCACCTATTTTAGCCCCAACTCCTAACCCCGAACACTAAATATTAACTATTTTTACCCTTAACCCTAATTCTAGGGTACGGTAGCGTAGAAAACTTCTAGAAACGATTTGTTTTTGATAATCAAAACCTTTCTAAGCATTTTGCTTTTATTGTTTTGTTATTTTATTATATTTGTTATTGCAAGGCAGAACACTTGATAAACAAGACATGTTTTTCAAATGTGGTTTGAACTGTGTGACCTGGTAACATCTATATGAAAGTCCAGCAATTGGCGTAAGATAGGTGGGGCAGGTTTGAGACTGATCTAAGGAATTAATGAGAAAAATACACTTAATTTTTCAGCTGCCTCACCAATGTCTGTAGGTGAATTAATAACTTTAATTGCTAAATATTTCCGATAGATGGCAGCATAAGACCATGAAGCATCAGTTATAGGCTACAAGCAGCAATATGATTGACATAAAATAGCATGAAACCACAGACTATATGTCCCATGATTTTCTAAAATGGTCACATTACTTTACTGTTAGCTATATATCTTGTATTAGGGCTGTGTTGCTTTTGGGAGAGCAAAAATATAGTGATTATAGCAGGTATTGAACCCCGGGTAAATAATCATTAGTCAGAACCTCAACTTTAGTATACATTCATTATAAAAAGTCATCTAATATCTACCTCTGTCCGGTTCTCCTCTCTTCACTAGATGGACGGTAACTTTAGTGTTTAACCCCTCTGTGTCCAAGGACCAAACTTTTGAATATTATTTTCAGGGCGCCTCAATAGCAGGTATTGAACCCTGGGTAAATAATCACTAGTCAGAGCCTCAACCTCAGTATACATTCATTTAAAAAAAATAATCTTAATATCTGATATTGCGAGTAAACAACCTCGGAATAGAAAAGACAAGAGCGCGTCTTCCAGCCCACCAATAAA
>NW_019954735.1:0-1634 GCF_002910315.2 Salvelinus sp. IW2-2015
GTATGTAAACTTCTGACCCACTGGGAATGTGATGAAAGAAATAAAAGCTGAAATAAATCATTCTCTCTATTATTCTGACATTTCACATTCTTAAAATAAAGTGGAGATCCTAACTGACCTAAGACAGGGAATTTTTAATAGGATAAATGTCAGGAACTGTGCAAACTGAGTTTAAATGTATTTGGCTAAGGTGTATGTAAACTTCTGACTTCAACTGTACATACACAACACCCAAGACACACAAATGGCTACCTGTGCGGTTGCCAGGTGAGCTGCGCTCCTCTCCTCCTGAGATGCGGGGTGTTCTGGGGCCGCGGTTCTGCTTCAGTACCTTGATGGTGGTGGGTGTGGTCTGCACAGCAGCTGGGATGATCTGGACTTCTGGGGGTGGAGACAGAAGGTTCAAACAGCCAGAAATATACAGGATGAAGTTACCACCTGATCTATGGTCAGTTTGATGTTTCTACCCATGTTGGCACAAGTAAGGATTTGGGTGAGTAAGCTGATCCTAGATCTGTGCCTATAGGCAACAACACCCACAGAGAACAATATAGTGTGGTAGATGAATGCAGGGTGACAATGAGTGAAAGAGACAGGAAATAAACTTACGTTGGTCAATTGTGACTGTGGCCTCCTGGCCAGACTGGTCCTGACTGGCCAACACATCTGTAAAGAACATGGACAGATACTGTATGTGAGCTAAAACCAACTTCAATAAACATGCTTGTCCAGGCTCAGAACAACTCCCATCCCCTTCAAATCAAATCACATTTTATTGGTCACATACACATGGTTAGCAGATGTTAATGCGAATGTAGTGAAATGCTTGTGCTTCTAGTTCCGACCATGCAGTAATATCTAACAAGTAATCTAACAATTTCACAACAACTACCTTATACACACAAGTGTAAAGGAATGAATAAGAATATGTACATATAAATATATGAATGAGTGATGGCCGTTCAGCATAGGCAAGATGCAGTAGATGGTATAGAGTACAGTATATACATATGAGATTAGTAATGTAGGGTATGTAAACATTATATAAAGTGACATTGTTTAAAGTGACTAGTGATACATTTATTACATCCAATTTTTTATTATTTAGTGAGCGCGCTTCCTGACGTTGGATTCTGTTTACCAAACACGCTAACGAAAATAGCTATTTGGACATAAATGATGGACATTACCAAACCAAACAAACATTTCTTGTGGGAGTCCTGGGAGTGCATTCCGACGAAGATCAGCAAAGGTAAGGGAAGATTTATAATGCTTTTTATGAGTTTTGTTGACTGCACAATTTGGCAGGTAACTGTATGGCTTGCTTTTGTGGCTGAACGCTATTTTCAGATGATTGAATATTGTGTTTTGCCGTAAAGCTTTTTAAAATCTGACACAGCGGTTGCATTAAGAACAAGTGTATCTTTAATTCTATGTAAAACATGTATCTTTCATCAAAGTTTATGATGAGTATTTCTGTTATTTGACGTGGCTCTCTGCAATTTCTCCTGATATTTTGGAGGCATTTCTGAACATGGCGCCAATGTAAACTGAGGTTTTTGGATATAAATATGAACTTAATCGAACAAGACATATATGTATTGTGTAACATGAAGTCCTATGAGTGTCATCTG
>NW_019954736.1:0-1633 GCF_002910315.2 Salvelinus sp. IW2-2015
CCCTCCTCCTCTGAAATGAGGCGGGTCCTCCCCTTCCTCCTCTGAAATGAGGATGGTCCTGCCCTTCCTCCTCTGAAATGAGGCGGGTCCTCCCCTTCCTCCTCTGAAATGAGGCGGGTCCTCCCCTTCCTCCTCAGAGGTTGTAGATGCATGACGCATTGGGAATTCCGTGATCAGAACTCTACTAACACTAAAGCTGCATGAACTGTCAAGTCTGGACACGGCCGGAAGTCTGTGGCGCATTTGAAGATCAAGAAGTGTCCTTAATGTGTGTGGCCATCTTGCTACACGGGGTTTTTCACAAGGGAGCCCTGCATATACGGTACATAAGACATAACCCGTGTGGTCCCGTGTGGCTCAGTTGGTAGAGCATGGCGCTTGCAACGCCAGGGTTGTGGGTTCATTCCCCACGGGGGGACCAGGATGAATATGTATGAACTTTCCAATTTGTAAGTCGCTCTGGATAAGAGCGTCTGCTAAATGACTTAAATGTAAATGTAAATGTAAATAACCTAAACCCATATAAAACCAGTCAAATACAGCACAACACAAATATTCAAGAAAAACAGTTACGTTCCTCAATAAGAAGGTTCACAATCAATATTTAAATTGCCCGAGCGGCACCAGAACATCCAAATTGTAAGGTATTCTGTAGTTGGTTCCAGCAAAGAGTTGCTTTAAAAATAAAAGCGGATTTACCTAGTTCGGTGGAGACCTGAGGAACCTCAAGAGTTAACCAAATGGGTTTCCATGGCCGAGCAGCCGCACACAAGCCTAAGATCACCATTCGCAATGCCAAGCGTCGGCCGGAGTGGCGTAAAGCTCATCGCCATTGGACTCTGGGAGCAGTGGAAATGCTTTATCCTAAGTGATGAATCACGCTTCACCATCTGCCAGTCCGACGGACGAATTGGGGTTTGGCAGATGCTAGAGAATGATACCTGCCCCAATGCATAATGCTAACTGTAAAGTTTGGTGGAGGAGGAAAAATGGTCTGGGACCGTTCTTCATAGTTTGGGCTAGGCCCCTTAGTTCCAGTGAAGGGAAATCTTAACGCTACAGCATACAATGACATTCTAGACGATTCTGTGCTTCCAACTTTGTAGCAACAGTTTGGGGAAGGCCCTTTCCCGTTTCAGCATGACAATGCCCCCGTGTGCAAAGCGGGGTCCATACAGAAATGGTTTGTCGAGATCGGTGTGGAAGAACTTGACTGGTCTGCACAGGGCCCTGACCTCAACCCCATAGAACACCTTTGGGATGAATTGGAACGCCGACTGCAAGCCAGGCCTAATCACCCAACATCAGTGCCAGACCTCACTAATGCTCATGGCAGAACGGAAGCAAGTCCCTGCAGCAATGTTCCAACATCTAGTGGAAAGCCTTCCCAGAACAGTGGAGGCTATTATAGCAGTAAAGGAGGGAACAACTCCATATTAATACCCATGATTTTGGAATGAGATGTTAAACGACCACGAGTCCCTGAGATGATAAACGAGCAGGGGTCCATGAGATGTTAAACGAGCAGGAGTCCCTGAGATGTTAAACGAGCAGGGGTCCATGAGATGTTAAACGAGCAGGAGTCCATGAGATGTTAAACGAGCAGGAGTCCATGAGATGATAAACGAGCAGG
>NW_019954737.1:0-1633 GCF_002910315.2 Salvelinus sp. IW2-2015
AACAGAGAGAAGGACACAACCATATAGAGATGAGGACACAGAGGATGCTGATTCACCAGGAGGGAGCCCGGAGGGAGCAGGAGCAGCGGAAACGATCGAGACCTCCTTGAAGGAAGCCCTCCACAGAGGGACCCTGAAGTACCACCTACAGAATGAGAACATCTCTTCCCTAAAATTGACACCTTTCCAGATGGAAGCCCAGTCCGGCCTGAGGAAGGAGCCTAAGGTGAAGAAAGAGGAGGAAAAGTCCCGCAAGCTGAAGAAAATGGGGATTTCCCCACAATTGACTTTTCAGCTCTTGAATGGTCTCATTTACAGACAAATGAAGTTAGAACAACAAAAGAATAATGACATTGACATAACAGAAGTAACAGTGAATGCTAGTAAAGAAACAACAGACTCATGCACAATCAAGATGTATGGTGGAAGCAGGAAGAGAAGAGAGGAACCAGCTGAACAATCCAAAACGACTGACAAGGTTAGAATCTCTGTTCCACCTCAATTTATAACAGAAGCAGGAGAACTGAAGTCTATCTCAATAATAAGGATCAAACCCTTTCCGGAGATTGCACTCTGTGGATGGACACATCACCAAACAAAGGGAGAAGTKGTTTGGGACCCGAAAGGATGTGACCTGACATTAATCAAAGAAAAAGACGAGTGGGTGCTGAACAAGAACAACAGTGACCGAAGGGAGTAGCACCATGGTCATTAAGATTGATCCTACCCCTGCATCTGAACAGGAAGAACCTGTGACAACAACAAGGGTGGCGGCTGCTGTGACGACCACAGTAGCTACCACTAAGATGACATCGACTGCCCTTACCAAGCAGACCACCGTACCCACAAAGCAACCTGAGACATCAGAGTCAGGAGAGTTTTTTTACTGACATTTGGAACTTTGTGATAAACTCTATTGATCTACCTCAAAACAAAAACATTGTAAAAGCGACAGAATTAGATATATCAGAATCAGAACCACTCAAGGACACCACACGAGAAGAAGGAGTGAAGAAGGAGTGATACGAATGAGCTAAGTATATGGCAAACAAACACAGAATGGACAATTGTATTTTGTGTAGAAAATCACCTTTGTCTGATCTTTTAATAGTCTCTGAACCGGCATCATTTAAAAACTGTGTAAGTTGGAAAAATGACCATTGTACCAATAGAAAGTATTCTATTCCCTTGTGTGACATAGAATGTAGGATTGCTCTGGGTAGCACTAGGGGTAGAACTATGTTGAATAAGACCATGCTGGGAGACAATTATTGTGCTGTCTATAACATTAGAACTGAATTAAATGGACCTGAATTAGACAGAGGTACTGTGGTTAAAGGAAAATATGAATGTTTTTTCAGACACCACACCGAAGGAATTGACGTAGGAAACACCACTGTAGAATGTGATACTATTTGGGTGCTAGAGACTGCGGGAGTTCGTAGAAATAATGATAAAGGGTTGATAATGAATAGAAAAGGGTTGTGTGGTAAAATAACTCAGGTTGCACCGTCTCTCACTATGCTAAAGAATCAAGACAGAGGTATTGCTGATAGTTTCTGGATGTGTGGAAAGAACAAACTGTTGAATGTATTGTCTGATGGTTGGATTGGTCTTTGTGCCTTAGTTAGAG
>NW_019954737.1:2439-3900 GCF_002910315.2 Salvelinus sp. IW2-2015
ATAAAAACTTAGAGTGGATTAATTATATATATTATAACCAACAGAGATTCATTAACTATACTGACTCGGCTCTAACAGCGTTGGGGAAACAGGTACAGGCTACCAGTAAAATGACTTGGCAAAATAGACAGGCTACGAGCAGAGGTTAAGGCAAATGCTGGGTTTGACCCTCATGTTTGGGATTGGTTGGATCTAGCATTAGGAAAGTGGGGAGCTATGTTTGCTAGGATGGCTATTATGCTGGGAGGAGGGTTATTGGCTCTGGGTATTGTATTTTYTTGTGTTTTACCCTTGGTAAAATCACTTGTGGTCCAGACAACAGTTAAACAGATGTCTGTAAGGAGAGTTGACCCTCCTGTGATAATTAGTCCTGTACCTGGGAGACCAGGTCAGTATACTGACAAAAATGGATAGCCCTGCAATGTGGTTGGTGGACCTCTAGACTGCCCGTTTGGTAATCCAAATTGTCTACGTGGAGTGGTGCAGGGAGGTGGTTATGKTTGCCATGATTTTCGTAAGGATGGTCTACCTGTATATGCTGTATTCCCAAATTCAGATGAATGTCTACTTGTACATGTCCACAAACAGTGTCATTTGCGCCGTAAGTGCAAGTGGTGCAAAAAATTTAATGTGGAAGGCCATGACCATCAKGGWGACCCCGTGTTTTGCGTGAAATYTCAAAGAYGAGATTGTAGTATCTGTAAGGATGAGGAKTGTGRTCCTATGTAAGGATTTTAGTATATCTATATTTGTTTAAGGCCTTGTGTTTTTGTATGTTTGGTTGAATTTTTAGATATGTATATCAATGAATATATCTGGTTTCCTTTAATTAATACTAGTTATGCCTTCTAAAAACTAGGTTAATTTCTAAAACATGTAGGTAACAGAGGGTATTCCGGTTACAAGTGTCTATGGACCATGTCCTTAATCTTCTTAACAAAGGTTGGTATCATTGATATCACTTTATTAGAGAGGTGTCTGCGAGGGAGGATCATGTTGAAATGCTTAAATTTAGAATGATGTTGTGTCAATTTTCTTTTGTAACTGCATGTAGGTCTTTGATTTTCTCATATTAATTTATTATTATACTCATTGTATTATTATTATTATTTTTTTTATATACCAAATTAGATCTTTTACTCTTATGTAAACTAGAGATGTTTGGTCTAGTTAGGTTTTCATTAATGTTTCTACTTGGATCTTTTACTCCTATTTTAGTATTAATCATTTGGAGATGTTTGGTCCAGTTGGTTTATATGTTTTACTCTGTTTTTGTATTTTCTTGTCCATCATAGGTATTCTCATTTACTATCCCAAAGTCATTTTTGTATAATTTATGTGGCTAATTAGCCCCAGAGGAGGGATTTGTAGGAGTAAATGAGATGTATAGGACAGCACATAGATGTATAAAATGGCTGAACATTAAAAATAGATCACAGTAATGAAAGGGAGACACATGGT
>NW_019954738.1:0-1631 GCF_002910315.2 Salvelinus sp. IW2-2015
GGCCTACACCAGCACTGGTACCAGGCAGTATTAGCTAGCAACGTTTGCTCTGACTCTTAATACATTTAGCAAGCTAGCTAGCCCGCTAACTAGCGATTAGCAGCTAGGATTATTTGAGCAACACCTTGCTAAGAAAATACAATATTTCACATTTAATGTAATGGCATGAAAAGAATTGCCAGAATATTATACAATGACTTATCAACAGCTCTAACTATTTGACCCCAACAGGAAATCTACACTGGCAGTTATAGAAAGACCCATTTACTATATAACCATTGATTCTTGAAGAATATAACTTCTAAATGCACTTCGCCATTCAACCGTATTACCCCACCAGAAACCAAAACATAAGCTCGTATAACGCCACTGTTTGTAAACAAATACTATATGGCTGAGGAGTAGAGTCGATCCAACCGTTCTGACCTCACAATGACAGTAAAGCACCCAAGCTAACTGGCTAACGTTGGATAGTTTGCTAGACACAAATCAGAGAAAACCTCGATCTTACCATTTTACTTGCCCTAGCAGAGCTGGTTAGGCTGTTTTCATGTTATGCAGAGCATTGGTGACTAACTGTGCTGCTGGCAACAATTTAATTTGATATTTTTTTGCAGATGTTTACTGACACCGGCCATATTCAACGGGTGTTGAGCGTTATTAAATTCATCAGTTATTCTGCGCTCTAATCAAGTCAATAAACATTGGTTAGTTAGTTAGAATATAGTTACTATACTGGCAAGTTTGATGTATAAGTAGCCAACTAACGTCAGTTAGGTAGCTAGCTCACATACTGGTACATACTGCTGTAAAGATATGCTATGCGTTTTGTAAGGATAGTGTAGCTAACATAACGTGCAACGTAACTTATTTGAAAAGTCATTACTTATTGCATTGCTCAACATTTGTCATAATTATTTGAAGCAGTTCATTTGTATCCGCTCTCTCGTTGGACTTCGGCTGCATATTTTCCCTAATTTTCTTCAAATCTGAAAACGTTGAAGCCACGCCCATTTCCTGAAGCATTGCATTATGGGCCCTAAAGTACTGCGTGTTTACATCATATTTTGGTGAATTTACTACGACATCCGGGAACTTTTGGCATACTAACTATATCATACTATGACCATTAAGCAGACTATATACTCAATTAACATCACAAATAGTACGGTTAGTATGAGCATTCTAACACAGCTCAGGACTCTGGGCAGCCATTTTGTTTGTTTAAAAACTAGGTTGCCCCTTTAAAAAAAGCCACACAACAATCAACCAATCTGCAGTCAAACCCATAACAAAGCTGTAATTCCACAAACTGTTTTGGTAATAAGATGATGATGGGGCTGGAGAAATGTAAATACTCTCAAATTCATAGACAGACTATGTATGAAAGGACTGACCATCCATGATATCAACATTATAGTTTTAACCATGTTGAGATTATACAGTGTTGATTTAAATTGTTTCTAAACATTGGAGTAAAAAAAGCTTATTTGGGGTTCTGATGGGGTAAAAACAGTTGAGCTAAGCTCATGAGGCATGTGTTATATTCTTCAAGAATCAATGGCTAAAAATAAATAATTTAAAAGTCAAAATATGGATGTAGCAATTGCAGATTTCCGCTTTAACACCAA
>NW_019954739.1:0-1631 GCF_002910315.2 Salvelinus sp. IW2-2015
CTGTGAGCATCAGAGGTGAACCAGTTGCATACACAGCTCGAGCAAGACATTCATCAGCATTTCTCTGACTATGTTCCTCCATTGAGTCAAAAAAAACTTCTGATTCCAGGAGGACTATGAGCTGTTGCTATCGATAAGGTGTCGGATTCATCATTTTCACCTCAAATAGAAGTAGAGGGAGTTTTGTCAGAGGTTGCTTGATGTGAGTGCTGAGGGAACTTTATGCACATGGTCAGATGATTCTGCACCTTTGTTGCATTCTTCACATATGATTTGGCACAGTATTTGCCAATCCCACACAGCTTTTCCTTCTACATTAGCTGCAGTGAAATGTCTCCACACATCAGATAGTGCCCGTGGCATTTTCCTGTAAAAATTTGAAAAATAAATAGTAAAAAAAAAAGTTAAATACAATTCCATGTACAGATAAAAAGTTAAGCAGTTAGATTAAACAAGTCATTTTGTAAGATAAATGTTTTAAAATGAAACATTTTGAAACAGGTGAATTAACACTCCTCAGTTAGCAGGCTCAAGCAAGCTAAAACCCAGATTGTAGCAAAAACTAACTAGCAGAATTGAGTTAGAAATGATTTAACACACTTTGCTGTAGGCTACTATTTACTAGTTAGAAAAAAAAGAATGTATGTCATATAAAACATATTCACCCCACCCAGTATTGTAATCAAAACTTACCAGAAAGCATGTAATCCTTGGCTCAGACAGTGTAGTAGTGTGGGCTCAATAGCATCTCATTAGTGTGCAAGATCTTGAGAATCAGCTGTACATGTGATGGAAGAATGCACTGTGCATGCAGAGGGTTGCAATTCCATTGAATTGGGGATAGTTTAACCAAAATATGCCACAAGACCTAGAATTGCCTTATCTATATCCCACAAAAAAGGTTCACTGTTATAAGCTAACTGTGATGAATTAAAGCAAAATTCCCCAAATTCCCAGGCTTAACTTCCCATGGAAATTTACTGTAAGGTTTCATAACCCTATCTGTGATCATGTACAAAACAGATTATTTTAATTATTGGGTTTAATGTTGCCTACCCATTCCCCTTATTAGGGTTTAACAACATTCAGTATTTTAAGTTCAATCCCTACTAACATAAAAGAGCATCTTTATTTGGCCTTGCTCATTTCATTACAGTGAAGAGAGTTGTAGTGTAGTACTTCAATACAGTTGTTTCTGGGTAGTGTATTATTTCCATACAGTGGTCAATCCCCACGGTAGTGTACTATTGTAGTATTTCAATACACTGGGTAGTGTAGTATGTCAATACAGTGGGTAGTATGTCAATACAGTGGGTAGTGTAGTATGTCAATACAGTGGGTAGTATGTCAATACAGTGGGTAGTGTAGTATGTCAATACAGTGGGTAGTGTAGTATTTCAATACACTGGGTAGTGTAGTGTTTCAATACACTCAGTAGTGTACTATTGTAGTATTTCAATACACTGGGTAGTGTAGTAGTGTAGTATTTCAATACACTGGGTAGTGTAGCATTTCAATACACTGGGTAGTGTAGCATTTCAATACACTGGGTAGTGTAGTAGTGTAGTATTTCAATACACTGGGTAGTGTAGCGTTTCAATACACTGGGTAGTGTAGCGTTTCAATACACT
>NW_019954740.1:0-1631 GCF_002910315.2 Salvelinus sp. IW2-2015
GAATAAGCTTGTTTTTTTATTTAACATTGTTAAGTCATCATAATCATGCAGGAGTGAAATGCATAAACTGACATTGGCTTATCTCTGTCTGTATTTTAATGTAAAGCATCTCTTTATTAATCTTCCTGTTGACCCGATCAAGTACGCGTCTACCTATGATCGATGCTGTGGCCTGTGTGTCAGCGCAGTTCAGATGCGGGATGGGGGTTCACCAACACAGCTGAGTAATAAACTAGAGGATTTAGGGAGAGGGGGAGAGGGATGAAAGTGAAGAAGAGAGACTGTTATTGTGTGTGTGTGTGGTCTCACCTGGTGTCCACATTAATCCTACAGAGTACTTTATTGCCTGGAAGAATAAGACAACATGAGGATAAACAATAAGAAGATACATGTCAATAGAAAGATATTGTATGTGACAGACACATAACCGAGTGTACTGAACCTTAATATAGAGGTCTATGTGTCTCACACTATAGTGCCAGCGCTAATAACCCCAGGGAAATCATGACTTGGCAGCAACAGATAGTCCAGTGAAAATGGCTGTGTTTATGTGGTGTAAATCTGAAAATTAGCAGCTGACATCTTAAGGGTTTTTAAATTACTGCATGTGAGACAGGTTCCATGTACAACAAGACAGYCAGAGAGGAAGAGAGAAAAAGAACACAGAACAGTTTAATTACCTCTGGTTATGGACACTTTTGCCAGCAATAAAGCTTCCACTTCCTGTTCCTCGGACAGTGAACATCTGGCAATATCTACTTTTTCGACCCCTTGATCAGCTCGCTCTCTGAAAGTAAAGAAAACAGCCTCTTTTTTATTTTGTAGATATGAAAACAATAACTGAGAAATTACCGTTCAATCTAAAGCAGCAGATGTCATTTTCAGGATACGTCAATACAGCACAGAGAGCTTAACAACAGACTGGTATTGTGGTTGTTCATTAGGTGATGGGAAATATCCAATGATACCTGCACCATCTACACGCTGCAAAGACTACCTAACTCTTCGTGACAGACATATATCCCCTTCCCCTGGCCCAGGCTGTTTCAGTCCTGAGAACTGAGAGGCAGCAACAGGTAGATACCCAGACTAATCTCTATGAGATCTCTATGAGCTCATTCCTACATGCTAATAGTCTATAGTTAGATGTATAGTAAATCTCAACGTTTTCATAAGTATTAGCTATAAAAAGTAGTGAGTCYAGTTACAAACAGACTATCTGCCATGAAAATCGTATTGGACTCACGGTAGCTCCTTAACGCTGGCTAGCGTGTTAGCTCGATTTGGGCCTACCCCCACACCAAAGCTAGTTAGCGTTGCTAGCTAACAACTCAGAATAATGACCAAACTCACCCCTGGATGTGTCAATTGTCAACAACTGACCCAGAAAAACTCTGAATTGGAGGGTAGAGTGTCTACTCTTCATCAGATTAAAGAAGATGAACAGGTGATTGACTCTTCGCCAAAAATGTGGTGAACGAAGCCACTTGCCCATGGCTTGTCACCGCGGCCTCGGAGGAGCCTGCGGCTGTGAGACTTTGGTCCCTCTGCTCCGCTCCCTCTGCTCCGCCCCCTCTGCTCCGCCCCCTCTGCTCCGCCCCCTCTGCTCCGCCCCCTCTGCTCCGCCCCCT
>NW_019954741.1:0-1630 GCF_002910315.2 Salvelinus sp. IW2-2015
AGCCATTCTGAACTTGGCACGCAGCGACAAGAAGTTTGCCCCATCCCTCCAGCTAATTGGGCACTTTTTAGAAATGTTTTCTTGCGTGAGGGAGAAACAGATGTAATTAAGAGGGATCTATGTACCCATGTTTGAAAGATGAAAACGTTGAGGATTATAATAAAATACTGGACTTTAGAACGGTCATGACAAAGACCAAGACCTAAACACCGTGAGTTTCGCAAATGTGCACTTCACATCATGTTCATAAACTAATCATATACAGCGTTTATGATCACCATGTTTGATGTATAGTTACAAGAAGACATGGCGTCATACCCTGGTTTATTTTGAACAGAATGAGCCTGTCTGTCTACAGTGAAGAACATTTGCCTTGGCACACGCACCTGAATGCACTCARGATGCCTTTCTATAGACTGGTTTGGTTGTTTAGCAACAAGCGCGCAACTATGGGGTTGGCTTAGATTGTTGAAACGGCAAATATATTTGTYTTTATTGAAAACACAAATAKATTTSCACAATGAGCACTTGTCTCTCAAATACATTGTTACAGTTGTTGGTTAGCTATCTAGCAAATGTTTGCCATATTAGCAGAGACATGACATCTGTCCAAACACCTCAAAACAAGACATGACAGTTGAAGCCTTTTCTTTGAGTCATAAAAGTGCTTTGACATTTCTTAGGAAATGTGCCCACTTTGGAGAGGTGTGTGGCCACTTAGACAGCAGTTACACCTCTCTCTCCTCTTATTGTTCTGTCTTATGTTGCAACTACAACACATTTTACAGGAATATTATCATGTTACTGAATGTATCCAGAGTATTTTCACATTTCGTTATCAACAAATGTGGCAAAAAAGTACATAAAATGTCAAATGCACATAAAATCAAGTGCTTGGATTCAGACTTGTCAGGTAAACTGTTGTCCTCACCTCTTGGTCTAATAATCTCTAAACTGTTCCCTTTCAATTGCTACCATGGTTATGCATATGCTTTTCATATTTCTTCTGTAAGAAACATMTCAAGGTAGCCCTATCCAGTTCGATCCCAGGCTGTGTCACAGCCGGATGTGACCGGGAGCCCCATGTTGCGGCGCACAATTCAGCATCGTCCGGGTTAGGYGAGGGTTTGGCCGGAGGGGGATTTCCTTGTCTCATTGTGCTCTAGCGACTCCTTGTGGCGGGCCAGGCTCTGAAACATTGGTAAGGCTGGCTTCCAGGTTAAGCAAGCAGTGTGTCAAGAAGCAGTGCGGCTTGGCAGGTCATGTTTCGGAGGACGCATGGCTCTCGACCTTCGCCTCTACCGAGTCCATTGGGGAGTTGCAGCGATGAGACAAGATCGTAACTACCAATTGGATACCACGAAATTGGGGAGAAACAAGGGGTTAAAGAAATATACAAAAATAATGTAGCCCTATCCATAGGCCAATTTACAGGAGTGTAAAGTGTTAAATAAGTGCAGAAACAAGGCCACTTTAGACTGTTGTGATGCACCAAGTGGCTCCAAGAGACCCTATGGAAATACACATGCAGATGAGAGCTTCCCCACTGTGGCTCCAAGAGACCCTATGGAAATACACATGCAGATGGGAGCTTCCCCACTGTGGCTCCAAGAGACCCTATGGAAATACA
>NW_019954742.1:0-1630 GCF_002910315.2 Salvelinus sp. IW2-2015
GCCACTGCTTAAACGTTTGTTGGGTGATCATGTTTCTTTTGGAAGGACAATAATGTGTGCGAGTGTGAGCGTGTGTGTGTCTGTTTATAGGCAGATACTGTATGTGTGTGTGTTGGGGGGGGGGTTGCTTTGGGTTGTTACCTGTTTGTGTCCTATCCACGTTGCCTTCTGCCAAGTCCTTATCGATGCCTTTTGTGGTTCCTATTGTATGACTTTCTTGTGAATTTTATTTTTATGTGCAATTCTCATCAGTCTCAACATGTCAATAAAGGGAAATGTGTTTGAAAGAAACTCACTGGGAACTGTCCTGTCATGTAACTTTCTTCTTTACCTTCATCCCTCCTGCTTCCTCTCTCATTGTCATGGTGAGAGTGTGTACTTCCCTTAGTCAGGCATCATTGTGACCAATTTAATTCGGTATGACTGTAATGGTATTTCCTTGAAGTCTACCCTCTATGCTATAACTGAATATATGAACATGAGACCACACTGCCTGTAGTAGTTAGTATTTACTGTAGGTTTGACAGAGCTATATATATATATATATATATATATATATATATATATATGCATTAGGTTTCTCTAGCATCATGGATTGTATGAAATGAAAGTCTACTCATGTAACATTTCAATGCCTTCAAGTGTTGGATCCTTCTCCCTCAGCTACCACTCTCCACCACTAAGAAATTAATTAGACCCCAGCTTTCCCCTCTTTGATATTCCTATCACCTGAGCGATGCTATATATTCTCCTAGTTATCTATGTCTACAACTTTAGCCCAGCGCACCATGACTCTGCAAGTTAATTAAAAAAGTTGAGAGGACAAATTCATTAAAGTCCCAAAATGGCCGACGGAGTACTGGCAAGCTGATGATTGCTTCGTTGATATGCGACGGGCTGCTCATTATGGACTGTATCGCTCGCAGGTTGGCCTCGTGGCTGGGCCTCTCACTGCGAGCCCCCTAACCTTTTTTTCTGCCGGTTTGAAGGGAAATGTGGGAGGAATGTGCATTAAACTTTAAGGCTGGGGGTCTGATTGTGTTTTTTATTAAGGGCTGCCTTGTATGTGAGAGGCAAAAAGGTGTGGGAAACATGTGATAAACAAGGTGCTTGTTGTTAAAAACTCTACTGCCTTAAGGTCTCAATGACTTGACGGTTTATTTCAAAATAAAAGTTCAATGCGACTTTGATTAGACTTCATTCTATGCTCAAGTTTAATACGTCTACTTTAAAAGGGTCAATTTTTTACTCCACAGAGCGTTTGGACGACAGTACCAACCTAATACCAGTGCTACTCAATGAAGTGGAGGAAGGACAAGGCCGCCCCGCAACTCTAAATATTATCTCCTGTTTGTCCTGGAGAGAACCAAAGCTGATCAAACCCCATTATCTACAACGCTTCCCCTTACTGTTCCCTTGCTTTTTCCCTCCTCCCCTTCCCATCGCGATAGGATGGCCGACATGATCTGTTATGTGTTTTTATTATTAACCAGTAAGATAAGAACCTATCTGAATTGAGATTTCCAGGGACAGTTTCATTCTGTGGAAAGGGCAAGCAGAGACCTCCAGCTGGAGTGCTGCAGCTGAGCTGAAATGAAAGCTGGCCACCTCTTTTTCTCTGGTCGTAAAC
>NW_019954743.1:0-1630 GCF_002910315.2 Salvelinus sp. IW2-2015
CTACAACAGAAACAAAATGAAAATGAAATTAGAATATGTGTTTGTACATGCATGTGTGTAGTTGTGTTAGTAGTGTGTGCAGTGTTTGATGTATTTTGTTAGGAACATACATTGGCTGTGAACATCCTGTCTGGCTGTAGGTCTGTACAACATAAAAGTATAAGAAGGTTGTGGTAAGAACATCTCATCATGGACAATACAGAACTAAAGGTTGATACAATCTGCATCATATTCACAAGGGGAATTCTTACCTCTGAGAATTGTTTTTCTCTGAAAAACAGATTAGGCTAAATTAATTATATTCAATATAGCCTACCCTGTACAATATGACTGACATGAGTTGATAGATATAGCCTACCCTATACAATATTATGAAAAGGAGTTGAAATATTATCCCATGTCAAAGGCAATTACATTAATATGACAAAGGAAAATGTTTTTAAGTTATTTGTTATGCAGAATCAGAAGTACTTACGGGTCCTCCTGCAAAGATAAACAGCTGTCAATCCCATCAGGAACACGCCCACTCCAGAAGCCACACCCACTGCTCCCTGCCATAATTTCACAGCTGTTTCTGTTTGGTGACATTGGGATGGTCATTAACTTGTATTCCCAGAGTCAATATTAAATGTCAAGAGTTGATTTAATTATTTCATTTGTTTAAGAAAAAACAGGTAGGTAGCTAG
The DNA here is from genome assembly GCF_002910315.2 of Salvelinus sp. IW2-2015. NCBI lineage: Eukaryota > Metazoa > Chordata > Actinopteri > Salmoniformes > Salmonidae > Salvelinus > Salvelinus sp. IW2-2015. The sequence goes on from NW_019954743.1 coordinate 687, forward strand.
AGATGGATGCTTATCTGCTAACTAGGCAAAGATTACTAACACACCTGATGTAGGATTCAGTGCTGTACTGGGGGTCAAAGGAGAGGTCAAACCTGGTGAGAAGAGAACTCATATTACACAAGAAAGCCATTAATTTAGCACAAAGAGAGAAGTACACTACACATGACCTACAAATCAGATGGACTAAAATTACACAAATCTGGACTGAAATTACAAGCAACTGTGAATAGATCTACTGGTAAACCGCTCAGAGCTTTAGTGAATTAATGTGAACATAAACATGTAAACTGCAAACGAAGTTACATTTAGTGGAGCTATTGGTAGTTGGTCTCACTGGTGTGTTGGGGGTCAAAGTAGAATTAACCGTCAAACCTGCTGGGAAGCAATACAAGAAGAGTTAATTGTGTATCTGATTACACAATAATAAAGGTATTCCATATTTTTTTGGTAAACAACAGAACTCAGTCAATAGAAAGATGACATGTTCACAACATTATAATGTGGCACATTATAAACCCAGACCTTTGACTGAATGTATAATGGGAAACAGTATTTGCAAAGACGGTCTTTTAGAGGACCAATGCACCTGCTGTAGGACTCACTGTCATGATGAGAGGCAAAGTAGAACCAGGACCTTTCTTACTGCTGCAATGTGCTTTGTTATAAAAAAAAACCCAGCAGAGCCACAAGGTAATCTTAAATCAGTTTTACCAAATGTAAATGTACCAAAACACACAGCCAGGGCAACTAAGGAGTGGCTCCGTAAGAAGCATCTCAAGGTCCTGGAGTGGCCTAGCCAGTCTCCAGACCTGAACCCAATAGAAAATCTTTGGAGGGAGCYGAAAGTCCGTATTGCCCAGCGACAGCCCCGAAACCTGAAGGATCTGGAGAAGGTCTGTATGGAGGAGTGGGCCAAAATCCCTGCTGCAGTGTGTGCAAACCTG
>NW_019954744.1:0-1629 GCF_002910315.2 Salvelinus sp. IW2-2015
GTCAGATAAATATGGCCTACAATGGCAGAGTGGTAGACTGTCTATAAAAAAAATGAAACTCTACAATTGTTAACTATAATTTCATTAAAAAATGACTGACAAGAAAATGATCAACTAAATCACATGATGATGGTGTACCTTTACAAGTAGTCTATCCTAAATCAACTGATTTATCACACTAGCCTAATACAGCAGCCATCAGCATTATATTATGACAGTATTGAGGCAGTGCTGGACAGATACCTTGATTTGTTAAGACACTCTTATTTATGTGTGTACTGTAGTCTACAGTGATCATTACAGAAGTCCAGTCCATGTTTTCATTTTACTGATAACTACTGTAGTGTAACCTACTAGTGAACATTACTGAAGTCCAGTCCATGTTTTCATTATACTGAAAACTACTGTAGTGTATCCTACTAGTGAACATTACTGGTAGTCCAGTCCATGTTTTCATTATACTGATAACTGACGCACTCAGCATTCCATTACATGCTTTATTCATGCACTAGTTAGATACAGGTGTAGTGAACAATGATGGGAGATTCTCAATTAGAAAAAGTTTGTCCTGTCCTCGACTCCTCCATCTTCCTTTCAACCATAAATTGTAAACCGGTAAGTGGTTGAGGAAAGTGTAAATTGGTAGGTGAATGGAGGAGTTTCTCCCTTAAGATTGAAGCTTATTAACTGCATTTCTATATAATAAAAAAAACGTTAAAACGCTATTTGGAGAACAGCAAGAACAAGTAAAAGTTATCATTATTAGTTACTTTTACTTAGCATATTTTTTGCTATGAGCCGCGCTTCCTCAGCATCATCCACTGTCTCAGCAGCCTCCAATTCCTATTGAGCCGACTACGAACTGGGGTAGTTCGTTTCACGTCGGCCTGTGCCGCGAGAGGACGGATTTAGTTGTTTGAGAGAGTGAGGAATATGCTGCTAAAAGGCAAATCCGGMGGACGCGGGAGAACATAACGAACAAACCACTTTTCATGATTCCGCTCCTTCGCAAAGAAGCAGGTGCGATAATAACTCAGTCAGATCAAGAATATAAGCGAAAACTTTATCAACACTGGGAGCAATGCTTAGATGTTGACCTGTATGTATTATGTACTATATATATATATCACACACACACTGTATTTGTGTGTGTGCATATATATATACAAACAAAATAATTGTTTTGTGAAGTCCGGACCTCTGCTTCTTCATAGCTAATGAGGCCATGGTAGCTAATCACACAAATAAGGGCACAGGCATAGAAGTTGGCAGAATTTACCCGAAAGTCTACTAAAGTGTGACTTTGTCGTCATGTTTATTGGCTATTTACAACGTTTTGTTTACACGCTAGGTTGTTTTTTAATGTTAGTTTGAGCTTGGGGGTGTCTGTAGCAGAGGAGGCTGGTTGGAGGAGCTATAGGAAGACGGGCTCATTGTAATGGAATACACGGAACGCGTCAAACGTGGTTTCCATAAATGTGATGTGTTTTTGACTCGTTTTCATCAATGGCATTACAATGAGCCCGTCCTCCTATAGCTCCTCCCACCAACGTCCTCTGTTCTGTAGTCACAGCAGGAGTCACGGGTGGTTTTAAAATAGTATTTTGTCCGGCATCTCGCAATCACTGT
>NW_019954745.1:0-1629 GCF_002910315.2 Salvelinus sp. IW2-2015
AGAGCATCTGCTCTGACAAGGCCTCACCCAGAAGACACTGGGTTCTCAGACTGACCAAGCAGAGATGGGTGGCTGACAGCCTCACCCAGAAGACACTGGGCCTAATCAAGCGACTGGACCAAGCAGAGATGGCGTGGCTGACAAGCCAATCACACAAAAACACTGGCCACGCCAGCACTGACCAAGCAGAGCATGGGCTGGCTGACAGCCTCCACCCAGAAGGACACTGGCGCCTATCCAGACTGACCAAGCAGAGATGGGTGGCTGACAGCCTCACCCAGAAGACACTGGGCCTATCCAGACTGACCAAGCAGAGATGGGTGGCTGACAAGGAAAATAAAACACAACACACATTATCCACAATGCAAATACGTTGTAATTACTTGTTTATTTAATGTTTGCTGCATTTTATTTGAGGATTGGAGAAATCTACTCCTTCATTTCCATTCTCAATATCTACATAATTACTCTCCATATCTATCAAATCAAAGGGTGATTGATAATATTATAAAAGACGATGGCTTAATGTTTACAGTTTGAGGAAATTCTGTGTGCTTTTTATCTGAGTTGACAACGTGTTGGTTCCACTTTTCTGTCTCCGTTATTTACTTAACAAATAAGGAATACTTAAAATGGGAATATATAAATTAAGATATTATAATTAGAATACAGCCGTAGACAGAAGTCAAAGATCAACATACAACTGATGTCTCTCCTGAGTTGTGAACAAAAGAAAGACAGCCTCTTATATAGATCACACCTTATGGTGTCAAACTCTGCATGTGCAGCTAAAAGAACAAGTTATTCTTAACACAAGGTTTCTGAGAATCTGTCTCAGCAGTATGTAAATCTGCCCTTGTTTCAGAGAAAAACAGACGATGTCTCTCTGTCACCCTCAGTCCCTTTTCTCACCTCTTCTCAGACGCGGGGCTGCGGGTTTTGGCAGAGCGCTACACACAGAGGCCTCCATATTCAGCTATACAGTGAGCATAAGTACAATGGCACGTAAGCAAATGAACAACAACATAATCAATGGTGGGGGTCTTTAGAAGACCCCTAAATCAACTTTAACCCTTCACATGCCTCCCTCTCACACACACACATTAGACCCAGTGTAAATAAATTGTAATAACTGGTTTCTTTTACGCTCCATTTTATTTGAGGACAACATCTGCAATAAAGTACATTGACAGTTAAAACAATGTCTTTGGTTTATTGGATATTTGTCTGAATACAATGTGTGACAGGAAGGAAGTCGGCAGACCTGCAACCCTTGGACTGTGTAGGTTTTGTCATCTGGAGCTGAAACATACAGAGATGGGGAGGAAGAGTGCAGTTTAAAGGTTTATCATTAATAACAGATACAATTCTAGAAGGAATTCATATTGGAATATATTACATAATAGTGACCAATAGTTACTGTATTGTGATTGTTTAGTCATAGTTACTGTATTGTGATTGTTTGCAGGGAAACTCAAATCACTTTTACCTAATTTCTACCAGCCTGTTAAATGTGCAACCAGAGGTGAAAAAACTCTAGACCACCTTTACTCCACACACAGAGACGCGTACAAAGCTCTCCCTCGCCCTCCATTTGGCAAATCTGACCATAATTCTATCCTCCTGATT
>NW_019954746.1:0-1629 GCF_002910315.2 Salvelinus sp. IW2-2015
CGTGCTACGGGTAGGTGCTGCTATGGTGACCAGTGAGCTGAGATAAGGCGGTGCTTTACCTAGCAGAGACTTGTAGATGACTTGGAGCCAGTGGGTTTGGCGACGAGTATGAAGCCAGGGCCAGCCAACACCGGTTAGTCAGGCTTATTGAGGTAGTATGTACATGTAGGTATGGTTAAAGTGACTATGCATATATGATGAACAGAGAGTAGCAGTAGCATAAAAAGAGTGGTTGGCGGGTGGTGGGACACAATGCAGATAGCCCGGTTAGCCAATGTGCGGGAGCACTGGCTGGTCGGGCCAATTGAGGTATTATTTACATGAATGTAAAGTTAAAGTGACTATGCATATATGATAAATTGAGAGTAGCAGCAACGTAAAAAGAGGGGTTGGGGGGGCACACAATGCAAATAGTTCGGGTAACCATTTGGTTACCTGTTCAGGAGTCTTATGGCTTGGGGGTAAAAACTGTTGAGAAGCCTTTTTGTCCTAGACTTGCCACTCCGGTACCTCTTGCCATGCGGTAGTAGAGAGAACAGTCTATGACTGGGGTGGCTGGGGTCTTTGACAACTTTTAGGGCCTTCCGCTGACACCGCTTGGAGTAGAGGTCCTGGATGGCAGGCAGCTTTGCCCCAGTGATGTACTGGGCTGTACGCACTACCCTCTGAAGTGCCTTGAGGTCGGAGGCCYAGCAATTGCCGTACCAGGCAGTGATGCAACCGGTCAGGATGCTCTCGATGTTGCAGCTGTAGAACTTTTTGAGGATCTCAGGACCCATGCCAAATCTTTTTAGTTTCCTGAGGGGGAATAGGCTTTGTCGTGCCCTCTTCACAACTGTCTTGGTGTGTTTGGACAATTCTAGTTTATTGTTGATGTGGACACCAAGGAACTTGAAGCTCTCAACCTGCTCCACTACAGCCCCGTCGATGAGAATGGGGGCGTGCTCGGTGCTCCTTTTCCTGTAGTCCACAATCATCTCCTTAGTCTTGGTTACGTTGAGGGATAGGTTGTTATTCTGGCACCACCCGGCCAGGTCTCTGACCTCCTCCCTATAGGCTGTCTCGTCGTTGTCGTGATCAGGCCTACCACTGTTGTGTTGTCTGCAAACTTAATGATGGTGTTGGAGTCGTGCCTGGCCATGCAGTCTTGGGTGAACAGGGAGTACAGGAGGGGACTGAGCACGCACACCTGGGGAGCTCCAGTGTTGAGGATCAGCGTGGCAGATGTGTTGCTACCTACCCTCACCACCTGGGGGCGGCCCGTCAGGAAGTCCAGGATCCAGTTGCAGAGGGAGGTGTTTAGTCCCAGGATCCTTAGCTTATTGATGAGCTTTGAAGGTACCATGGTGTTGAACGCTGAGCTGTAGTCAATGAATAGCATTCTCACATAAGTGTTTCCTTTTGTCCAGGTGGGAGAGGGCAGTGTGGAGTGCAATAGAGATTGCATCATCTGTGGATCTGTTTAGGCGGTATGCAAATTGGAGTGGGTCTAGGGTTTCTGGGATAATGGTGTTGATGTGAGCCATTACCAGCCTTTCAAAGCACTTCATGGCTACGGACGTGAGTGCTACGGGTCTGTAGTCATTTAGGCAGGTTGCCTTTGTGTTCTTGGGCCCAGGGACTATGGTG
>NW_019954747.1:0-1629 GCF_002910315.2 Salvelinus sp. IW2-2015
TTTCTCCACAAACTCTTTTGTTCTATAGACTATCTCTCGTTTTTTGTTCTTTACCCTTCTCTCCTTCTGGACTGTAAATGTATGATGCAATCCAGTCACAAGACCGGGGTTCAGTTCCCGTGTCTACCCTTCCTACTGCTCTCCTGCTTGCCTGTCTCCCCCTTTGTTTCCAGCTGTTTGAATAAAGTATAACATGTTAGACATATTTAAATGAAACGATGTGGATACTGTGTAATCCACCCAGTGTCATTATATTTCGACTTGTTTGTTTATGTAGATAGTCTTATGTTGTCTGCTGAAGGGTTTTACCTGAGAATAGGGTGGCCAGTAAAATATGTTAACCAGACAGCCATGCAACTCTGTGTTGCACCAACAATGAGAGGAACCATACAGTGCATTTAACTGAAATTCTGTTTCTGTCACAACCCATTTTGGTACATGTGGGGGCCCCAGTGTTGTTGATTAATCTTGGCATCCCGTTCAGAAAAATGTGGTCTGGATAGAGATAAGGTTTGCTTCTCACATCCCTGTTTCCCAAACTCACTACTAATAAGGCTGTTGACCTTCACCGAGAGCTTGCTGCTTGCTGCCTTTAGTTCATGCACACAAACAGACGTGTTGGCTGCGTGTGCCACGACACATGTCACTATAACCAGGGCTGAATGACAGGTGGCAGTACATACTCATTAGTCTTGTTTGTCATGCAGTTTGTTTGTAAATCCTTTGCAAAATGCTAACATTGGCGTATAGGGGGAGGATTCTGTTTTGAAATGTTTTAAGTACTGGCGAGCCTATATCCACTTACGCAACTTTTCATCCGATCACATAGATAAACAAAGGAAGAGAAATATGAGCAAAATAGAATAACTCAAGTAGAATTCTGTGGTGTCTGTTTGGTTTTAAACCGTTGAGCAGCCCTCTGCTCTGCCCGCATGCCCCCCGTAGGACACAGAGGTGACTTTGAAAAGTGATCTATAGACCGCTGTGCCGGTCTCAAGTGTTGTCACGGCGAGTTAGAGGCAAATCGCTATGCGCATCCTCATGAAAACCAACAAAGGGATATGCCATATATGTACATATTCAACATTGTATGTTCAAGGCTGTTCTCTGCAAAAGTGGGAGCCAGTGTTGGAGAATCAATCTTTATTAAAAAAGGTTAGACGAAAGAATTGATTTAATGAATGCGGCCTCATGTCCTGCGGCCGCATGTAATCCGCAGAGAATCGTTGAGCGTGAGCTCAGGGCGACAAAAAGACGTTCTCAGAAGACTCATCGAGTGGCCTGTAATGATAGTCTCCATATAATCCCATAATTCCTTGTTTAATTAAACTCCAGAGCCGGCCTTGAGACCCAGCCAGATTTGGTTGCTCTTTTATTCTCACAGTTGTTATTTGAAGGCTATTTGGCTTCAGTTTGTCTATGTGGTATGCTGAAACATTCGAGAGGGCTTTGTTGAACTGAGCTTAGTTGTGCCCATAGCCAATACAGGTGATTCACCTGGGCTAACTTTCAGAAGATCATTATGGTTGTCATTATAGTTGGGGAGAAAGCGTTTCTCCACAAACTCTTTTGTTCTATAGACTATCTCTCGTTTTTTGTTCTTTACCCTTCTCTCCTTCTGGACTGTAA
>NW_019954748.1:0-1628 GCF_002910315.2 Salvelinus sp. IW2-2015
TTTACTGTTACTTAATCCCACTGCTCTTAATTGATAATAACTTAACCGTTTGGTAAACCTATAGATGTTAAACTGGTTTGTCTTAATAATATCTTAACCCTTTGGTAAACCTATAGATGTTAAACTGGTTTGTCTTAATAATATCTTAACCGTTTGGTAAACCTATAGATGTTAAACTGGTTTGTCTTAATAATATCTTAACCGTTTGGTAAACCTATAGATGTTAAACTGGTTTGTCTACTACACATGTTAAGAACCACATAATGAAAATGTATGTGTGAAAAGTCTAAACATATAAAGTATGATATATTGTACACTGTAATGTATTATTATGACTATTATGATTTTACTTCACAGTAATTTAAATATAATCTGATATTGACAAGACCAGAAGTTGCTGGGGTCTTTTTGATGGGGGTTTCACACTGCTTTACAAAAATTGCCGCTGTGATGTCAATGAGAACCTATGAGAACCTATGAGAACCTATGAGAACCTATGAGAACCTATGGCTAAATGCTGAAAGCAGGTTTGATGCAAACTAGTGCTTGCTAAACATTATGTTTCTTTCTTTCATTCATTTAATTTGTTTAATTAGATTACAGTACACCTGATTGTGAAAGATGTCCTCAATGATCACACCTTTGATCACACTTAGTGCAAGTGTATTGCCTAATGTGAAAACAGTATTATTGATGGAAAATGTACTTATTACAACTGCGATACAGTGCCTTCGGAAAGTATTCAGACCCCTTGACTTTTTCCACATTTTGTTACATTACAAACGTATTCTAAAATTGAGGATCGGACCCTTTTTTTCAATTTCCGCCTAAAATGACATACACAAATCTAAACAGCAGGGGTTCAAAAATTAGAACCCAGTTCCTACATTTGAATATAAAAATAATTTTACCAAACAAAACTATGCTACATTTTATCTTTGGGACCCTTGGGATGACAAATCAGAGCAAGATTACTGAATATAAGTACATTATTTACCTTCAGAGGTGAATGTATCAAACCAGTTGCCGTGATAAAAGTTTTTTGTTGTTGTGCACTCTCCTCAAACAATAGCATGGTATTTTTTCACTGTAAAAGCTACTGTAAGTTGGACAGTGCAGTTAGATTAACAAGAATTTAAGCTTTCAGCCCGTATAAGACATGTCTACGTCCTGGGAAATGTTCTTGTTACTTACAACGTCATGCTAATTACATTAGCGCACATTAGCTCAACCATCCCGGTGGAGGGACACCGATTCCGTAGAGGTTACATTGTTGTTTTTCTCTCCCCGATCTACACACAAAACAAAGGATAAAGCAAAAACAAGTTTGTAGACATTTTTGCTAATTTATAAAAATACATGGAACCCCTGGATCATCAAAGCATCTCTGGAGATACCGCTGAAAATAGCTGTGGCGGGGAACGCTCCCATGCAACAATCGACTGACTGTGAAAAGATCTGCAGAGAAAATGTGAGAATCTCCCAAATACAGGTGTGCCAAGCTTGTAGCATCATACCTAAGAAAACTGGCGAGTACTGTTTCATCTACCCAAAGGTGCTACACACAAGTACTGAGTAAAGGGTCTGAATATTTTACTGTAAATTTTGATATTTCATTTATTTGTATT
>NW_019954749.1:0-1627 GCF_002910315.2 Salvelinus sp. IW2-2015
TATGTCGTCGGCAAACTTAATGATGGTGTTGGAGTTGTGCGCGGCCACGCAGTCGTGGGTGAACAGGGAGTACAGGAGGGGACTGAGCACGCACCCCTGAGGGGATCCCGTGTTAAGGTCAACATGGCGGTTGTGTTGTTACCTACCCTCACCACCAGGGGGCGGCCAGTCAGGAAGTCCAGGATCTAGTTGCAGAGGGAGGTGTTTAGTCCCAGGATCCTTAGCTTAGTAATGAGCTTTGAGGGCACTATGGTGTTGAACGCTGAGCTGTAGTCAATGAACAGCATTCTCACATAGGTGTTCCTTTTGTCCTGGTGGGAAAGGGCAGTGTGGAGCGATTGCATCATCTGTGGATCTGTTGGTGCGGTTTTGGAGTGGGTCCAGGGCGTCTGGGATAATGGTGTTGTGAGCCACCAGCCTTTCAAAGCATTTCATAGCTGCAGATGTGAGTGCTAACGAGGCGATAGTCCTTTACACAGGTTGCCTTCGTGTTCTTGGGCACAGGGACTATGGTGGTCTGCTTGAAACATGTTGGTATTACAAACTCAGACACGGAGAGGTTGAAAATGTCAGTGAAGACACTTGCCAGTTGGTCAGCGCATGCTCTGAGTATGCGTCCTGGTAATCCGTCTGGCCCTGCGGCCTTGTGAATGTTAACCTGTTTAAAGGTCTTACTCACATCAGCTACGGAGAGCATTATCACACAGTTGTCCGGAACAGCTGGTGCTCTCATGCATGCTTCAGTGTTGTTAGCCTCAAAGCGAGCATAGAAGGTTTTTAGCTCGTCTGGTTAAGTCACATCACTGGACAGCTCACACCTGGGTTTCCCTTTGTAATCCGTGATAGTTTTCAAGCCCTGCCACGTCCAACGAGCGTCGGAGCAAGTGTTGTAGGATTCGGTCTTGGTCCTGTATTGACGCTTTGCCTGTTTGATGGTTCGTCAGAGGGCGTAGCAGGATTTCTTATAAGTGTCCGGATTAGTGTCCTTCTCTTTGAAACCGGCAGCTTTAGCTTTAGCCTTTAGCTCAGTGTGGATGTTGCCTGTAATCCATGGTTTCTGGTTGGGATACGTACGTACTGTCACTGTGGGGACGACATCATCAGTGCACTTATTAATGAAGCCGGTGACTGATGTGGTAAACTCTTCAATGCCATCGGATAAATCACGTAACATATTCCAGTCTGTGCTAGAAAAACAGTCCTGTAGTTTAGCATCCACTTCATTCGGTACACTTCTGTATTTACCGCGTCACTGGTACTTCCTGCTTGAGGTTTTGCTTGTAAGCAGGAGTCAGGAGGCTAGAGTTATGGTCAGATTTTTTCAAATGGAGGGTGAGGGAGAGCTTTGTACGCGTCTCTATATGTGGCGTAAAAGTGGTCTAGTTGCACAGGTGACATGCTGGTAGAAATGAGTTAAAAAAAGGATTTCAGTTTGCCTGCATTAAAGTCCCCGGCCACTAGGAGCACTGCTTCTGGATGAGCATGTTCCTGTTTGCTTACGGCCTCTTATACAGCTGGTTGAGCGCGGTCTTATTGCCAGCATCGGTTTGTGGTGGTAAATAGACAGCCTTGATATATATAGATAAACTGTCTTGGTTAATATAATGAACATGTGACCTTCAGTGGG
>NW_019954750.1:0-1626 GCF_002910315.2 Salvelinus sp. IW2-2015
GTGTGTGTGTGTGTGTGTGTGTGTGTGTGTGTGTGTGTGTGTGTGTGTGTGTGTGTACTAGAGAGAGAGCAAGACAGCGCATGTGTGTATGCAAATGAGTGTTTCATTAGTGAGTGAGAAAGTGTGTCTAATGTGCTGTTGCTCACCCTGCTCGCGCCGTTTGATCTGCTGGATCTGGTCCACGGTGCTCTTGAGGATGTGACACTTGTCTGGCTGGACGTTGAGGCTGGCGATGTCGCCCATGTTGGCAGACAGGAGCTCGGCCAGCTCGTCTATGTAACGACACTCCAGCTCCCGCCGCCGCTTCTCCACACTGCAAGGGCAGCCACACACACAGTTTAGGTTTATTTTTGAGAAATGTTCATAACTTTGCTGAAAGTGATTTTATGGCATGTTAGCTGCAACCAAATGAATCCTCCTTCGCAACATAAAGGATAACTTGACCTGACACAGAGTCCATGAAACACACAGAGTTCTAGTTCGAGAGTACAACTGACGCGCGCAGGAGTTGAAGTATTTCCTGAAGGACAGGGGACAAAGACGTGAATGAGATGACATTGTAGAGTATTGGAACGCAGCCCTGGGCTCATCAGAGAGTATCCAGGCAGACTGTCCGCTGCTGCTGCTGGGTTGGTACCAACGAGTACGGGGAAGGATGGAGGGGAGAGGAGGATCAGTGCTGGGGGGGGGGGATCTACAGGAGCAGCGGGCCTCTCAATAATTCATGGCCTGTCTCTTATACACATCTAGATGTGTATAAGAGACAGCACTGAATGTGTGTGGGTGTGATTAGTGCGACCTGGAACAAACACCAATGCTCTGGCTCTTATCGTTTTATGGCTTTTCCATTGAACACTGACCAGTTACTGATTAAGAGACGATCTGGGAGCACAAGCGCCGCCACCGAGACCACGTAAGTAGAACTAACTGGGAGAGCTGAACTACCAGATGCATAGAACTAATGTAAGGGAACTAATATGTAAGGGTACAAAAGATGCATGCAATGATACATAAGCATCAGAGTAATATGGGCCTATAGAGAACAGAGATACGGCTCTGGTAAGCATTAAGTATACTAACATAGGATGCGTGTGGATGGATATGTAAGGATCCATAAGACGCAGCAGAATGGCGTCACAGCTTTCAGTGAGTTAAAGSTGGGATTAGTCTGGTTTGTCATTCAGCCCTGTGGACTAAGAAGCATGATTTCCCAGGGGTCCCTACGGCTGGGCAGAATTCACCTAGCAACCTAGACGTCTTTAGAGGGAGTAGGAGTGGGTGATTGAGGGAGAAAGAGCAAATGAGTAAAGAAGTGAGGGGGGTGAAGTGACCATGTTGGTCAGTAAAGTGACTGAGGGGAATGAGAGTGAGAATGGGCGTATGTGTGTGTTTTTTGTTTTACTATCCTTGTGGGGGCCAGAGGTCATCACAAGGATACTAAAACAAGGAATATTCTGACAAGTTGGAACATTTGTCCTGTCTCCACAGGGAAAAAGGCTATTTTAGGCTTAGGGGTTAGGGGTTAGGGAAAATAGGATTTTGAAAGGGAATCAATTGTTTGGTCTCCACAAGGATAGTAAAACAAATGTGTGTGTGTGTGTGTGTGTGTGTGTGTGTGTGTGTGTG
>NW_019954751.1:0-1626 GCF_002910315.2 Salvelinus sp. IW2-2015
AATACGCCTTCTGGAGTGGCCCAGTCAGAGTCCAGACCTCAACCCGATTTGAGATGCTGTGGCATGACCTCAAGAGAGCAGTTCACACCAGACATCCCAAGAATATTGCTGAACTGAAACAGGAGTGGTCCAAAATTCATCCTGACCATTGTGCAGGTCTGATCCGCAACTACAGAAAACGTCTGGTTGAGGTTATTGCTGCCAAAGGAGGGTCAACCAGTTATTAAATCCAAGGGTTCACATACTTTTCCCACCCTGCACTGTGAATTTGTGTTCAATAAAGACGTGAAACGTATAATTGTGTGTAATTAGTTTAAGCAGACTGTGTTTGTCTATTGTTGTGACCTAGATGAAGCTCAGATCAAATTTAACGACCAATTTATGAAGAAATCCAGGTATTTCCAAAGGGTTCACATACTTTAACTTGCCACTGTAAGTATTCATACCCTTTGCTATGAGACTTGAAATTGAGCTCAGGTGCATCCTGTTTCCACTGATCATCCTTGAGATGTTTCTACAACTTGATTGGAGTCTACCTGTGGTAAATTCAATTAATTGGACATTATTTGGAAAGGTACACACCTGTCTATATAAGGTCCCACAGTTGACAGTACATGTCAGAGCAAAAACCAAGCCATGAAGTCAAAGGAATTGTCCGTAAAGCTCAGAGACAGGATTGTGATGAGGCACAGATCTGGGGAAGGGTACCAAAACATTTCTGCAGCATTGAATGTCCCCAAGAACACAGTGGCTTTCGTCATTCTTAAGTGGAAGAGGTTTGGAACCACTAAGACTATTCCTAAAGCTGCCTGGCCAAACTGAGCAATCGGGGGAGAAGGGCCTTGGTCAGAAAGGTGATCAAGAACCCGATGGTCACTCTGACAGAGCTCCAGAGATGGAGAGAACCTTCCAGTAGGAGAACCATCTCTGCAGCACTCCACCAATCAGGCCTTTATGGTAAAGTGGCCAAACAGAAGCCACTCCTCAGTAAAAGGCATATGACATCCCGCTTGGAGTTTGCCAAAAGGCACCTAAAGGACTCAGACCATGAGAAACAATCTTGGTCTGATGAAACCAAGATTGAACTATTTGGCCTGAATGCCAAGCGTCACGTTTGGAGGAAACCTGGCACCATCCCGACGGGGAAGCATAGTGGTGGCAGCATCATGCTGTTTACAACGCAGGAGTGGCTTCGGGACAAGTCTCTGAATGTCCTTGAGTGGCCCAGCCAGAGCCCAGACTTGAACTGAATCTAACATCTCTGGAGAGACTTGAAAATGGCTGTGCAGCGACGCTCCCCATCCAACCTGACAGAGCTTGAGAGGATCTGCAGAGAAGAATGGGAGAAACTCCCCAAATACAGGTGTGCCAAGCTTGTAGCATCATACCCAAGAAGACTCGAGGCTGTAATCGCTGCCAAAGGTGCTTCAACAAAGTACAGTCGTGGCCAAAAGTTTTGAGAATGACACAAATATTAATTTCCACAAAGTTTGCTGCTTCAGTGTCTTTAGATATTTTTTTGTCAGATGTTACTATTGAATACTGAAGTATAATTACAAGCATTTCACAAGTGTCAAAGGCTTTTATTGACAATTACATGAAGTTGATGCAAAGAGTCAATATTTG
>NW_019954752.1:0-1625 GCF_002910315.2 Salvelinus sp. IW2-2015
GAGAGAGAGAGAGAGAGAGAGAGAGAGAGAGAGAGAGAGAGAGAGAGAGAGAGAGACGGAGTTGGGGGTTGCAATAAAGACAGAAATAAAGAGATGTAGAGATGGTTATGAACACACAGACTGAATGAAGGGAAGGGAAAGGAAAGGGGGATACCTAGTCAGTTGCACAGCTGAATGCATTCAACTGAAATGTGTCTGCTCCATTTAACACAACCCCTCTGAATCAGGCAGTGATTTCAAGAAGTTAACTAAAATTACAATTCAATAAMAGAAAAGAGGGCTTTTATTTTTAATGACTTCTCAATAAACTGAAAGGTAGAAGCTAATTCTTTCAAGAGTTTTTACATTTCTGAATTTGAAGTTCAAATCACTTCCTGAATTGACTGCCTTCAATTCGAATTAAGCCAACTGGCAAGTGGTGTGTGTGTTTCTGTGTGTCACTAGTTGCCACAGCCACAAAGTGGCTAATCCTAACCTTAACCTTAACCACACTGTTAACCTTAGGACCAAAAAGCAATTTTTTGTTTTCATGAATTTTTTAAGATAGCCAATTTGGACTTTGTGGCTGTGGTAACCAGTGACAACAGAGAGAGTGAGAGTGAGTGAGAGAAAGAGAGAGAGACAAACTGAAGAAAGATGACGGCAAACCCTATAGTGGCCTATTGGCACAGTCAGAGGGTCAAGAAGCCAAATAATTACAAGGGAACATTAGTCTCTGTGAATACAGTCATGCACCGTATGCTTCTATAAACAGTCCAGCTACACGGTATACTGTACTGAGAGTAGATGAGCCAGGGACAGTGATGAGTGACGACTAACTAGTTTTAGGAAGATTTGTTTGATGTAGTCTAAAGGTTATACTACAATGAGTGAGGTTTTGTGAAATATCATATTTCACCTCACAATAGTTTTCCATCAAACTGTGGTTAATAGATGCTTAATCTAAATAAAGAAACACATATTTATGAGTTAGGGATAGGTTAGGGTTAGGATAGGCTAGGCTAGTTTTTTATTTTATTTTATTTCACCTTTATTTAACCAGGTAGGCCAGTTGAGAACAAGTTCTCATTTACAACTGTGACCTGGCCAAGATAAATCAAAGCAGTGCGACAAAAACAACAACACAGAGTTACACATGGAATAAACAAACGTACAGTCAATAACACAACAGAAAAATCTATGTACAGTGTGTGTAAATGTAGAAGAGTAGGGAGGTAAGGCAATAAATAGGCCATAGAGGCGAAATAATTACAATTTAGCATTAACACTGGAGTGATAGATGTGCAGATCATGTCTTGATTTAGATAGGGTTGGCAGGCCACGTTGCTCTGAAAAATCATGTAAGCTAGCTACTGGGGAACAAAAAAAATAAGAATAAAATCACTTCTTCATATAATGGGAAGTGTTTTCCTTGGAATAACACGGTGCTCTCTCGCTCTGACTGGTCGTCTTGATATTGGCCAAAACGAATCCTGCTGTGCCCCACAACAGAGCGTACGCAATTTTAGAGTAAAACACAAGGAGCTGAACATCACACCACAGGACTGCACTCCATTGGTGTGACACTATTGGATTGACACACATTGATGAACACACCCCAGTTCTCTCTTGCACATCTCATCTGC
>NW_019954753.1:0-1625 GCF_002910315.2 Salvelinus sp. IW2-2015
GTGTGTGTGTGTGTGTGTGTGTGTGTGTGTGTGTGTGTGTGTGTGTGTGTGTGTGTGTGAGAGAGCTACTCTTTTTCCTTCTATTTCTCTCCCTCTCTACTTCTATATTCCTGTCTCTCCCCCAACTCGCTCTCTCTCTCTCATACTATTTCTTTCTCTCTCCTATTTCTGTCTTGCTTTGTCTCTCGCTCATTTGCTTTTGTGATTTCTTACTCTCTTGCTCTCTCTCACTCTCTCAATACCTTCTCTATTCCTCGCTTTCTCCGTGCTCTCACTCTCTTTGTCTTCCTCACCCCTTTGTTTGTTTTACGCCCCTTGTTACTCCTGTTACTCTTCTTTCTTTACTAGCTGTCTCTCTCTCTCTTTCTCTCTGGAGCTGTCGGTCTCTCTCCCGCTTAGTCTGTCCCCTCCCCTCCCATCCCCATTTCATATTCTCTTATTCTCCATATCCCAATTATCCTCCTTCCTCTCTCTTCCTCTGTTCTCACCCTCTCATCCTTCTCTCTCTGTCCTTCTCTCTGTGATTTCCTAGTGTTATGCGATTATAGGTAACATGCTCCGTCCATCCTTTGAGCTTCCCCTACCAAATCATCATCCTTTCCCTTCTCTCCTACTGCCCCTATATCTCCTTCACTCTCTACCTTCTCATAGCTACCGCCTGAATAAGCCCGGCCTTTAAAGCATCCTGATTTAGGTTATTTCTCTCTCTCTCTCTCTCTGTGTGTGTGTGTGTACACTGAAACACTAACGCGTAGACACATGCACCTGAGGATTACACATGTGCATGTGTGTGACATAGAAAGAGGGTTAGCTCCAGTAATCCTCAGGTCCTCTGAATAGACAAGAGTGTGTGTATCAACAGCCAGAGGAGAACATGTTCGTTTAGGAGAGGGGGATAAATGGATGTTTGGAGGGAGCCTCTCTCTCTCCATCTCTCCGCTGTGGTCTCGGTCTCCATCTCTCCATCCTCCTCTGGCTGTCCCCCGGCTCTTAACATCTTCCCCTGGCAGCTCTACTCATACACAGGTCTGGGAACGCTTCCAGCGCGCGCACACACACACACATACCACTTAGTAGCCCTGCGCACACACAGCTTCGAACAAATTTTGTCTCAGCTGTTTCAAGCGTTTGGTGCGTGCGTGTTGTGGTGTGTGTGCACGTTTTGCTCCACTGATGCCTGTGTTTGTTTCAGTTGGAGATGGGGGATATCCACCCACACTGAAGCCCTGTTAGATGCGGCAAACACTGGCTAGCTTCTGGCCCGCTGTGCAACTGGCAGTGTCCATTATTCTGTTTTGTCCCCTTCTGCAATTAGACTTTGAAAACATGGAGCCGTCCCTTTCCCCTGCCAACATGGAACCCTGCTTTGTTGTAGTTCGTATCGCTCTCTCTCTCCACCCAGCCCCCTTCTCCCCCATCTCAGTGTTGTTGATTCAAGTTGAAAGTCACCATGTTGGGCTGATTTGAATTGATGGATCACTCTGTAGCAGGAAGGGCCATCTGTCTGTGTGTGCGCACGTGTGTGTGTGTGCTCTGCCCACACTACATGCTTTGTGTTCTACCGCAGCATAGTAGTGCATTTCATTAAACCTAGCTTTAACAAGTGGCACATGTCCCATCTCTAG
>NW_019954754.1:0-1625 GCF_002910315.2 Salvelinus sp. IW2-2015
TTGCATGCATGTTTCAGTAGTTAATGGACCCCAGAAGAGTAGCTGCTGCATGTTCAGTAGTTAATGGACCCCAGAAGAGTAGCTGCTGCAATTTTCAGTAGTTAATCGGAACCCCAGGAAGAGTAGCTGCTGCATGTTCAGTAGTTAATGAACCCCAGGAAGAGTAGCTGCTGCATGTTCAGTACTTAATGGACCCCAGGAAGAGTAGCTGCTGCATGTTCAGTAGTTAATGGACCCCAGGAAGAGTAGCAGCTGCATGTTTAGTACTTAATGGACCCCAGGAAGAGTAGCTGCTGCATGTTCAGTACTTAATGGACCCCAGGAAGAGTAGCTGCTGCATTTTCATTAGTGAATGAGGATCCTAACGAACTAAACTAAACAATCCTATCAACATTAAATATTTGTTAAGTTAGTACACCAAATCAGTTTATGGGTATATATTGTACATGGCCAATTCTCTCCGTATTAATAAAACATGACTTTTTACAGTCAAAATGACTGATTTAACCACACGTAAAGGATAATGGATAATGGTAAAATCATTATCCATTAATAATGGATTGGGCGGACGTGACACCAGCATCGTCCTCCTGAATCCTCCTCACGATGGCTGCAGAAGCTGGGGTCCTTGGGATATGTTGCCTCCTCTGGATTTGAGGTCTTACCAATGCCTTGCCCAACTCCTTGAGAAAGAGTCGTCTCCTCTGGAGCTTCCCTCTGTTCATATCTGGGTTCAACACCATCCAGATGACAAACGCGTTGTACACCGAGATGTCCAAGATGTTGAAGAATATCACAAGTGGCCAGCGTAGGGTTCTTCTTTTGCAGCTGTAGMCAGTCACCAACTTGTCCAAATTTTCCACCCCTCCTTTTGTGGCATTGTAATCCATTATGATTTCTGGGTTTTGAAGTTTCTGGCCACAAAATCTGTCATTCTGCCCCTGAACAAGGYAGTTAACCCACTGTTCCCCGGTAGGCCATCATTGTAAATAAGAATTTGTTCTTAAATAAAGGTTAAATACATTTTTAAAAATGTTTATTCTCCCATCCCTATGCAGCATGCTCACGAGTACCACATTTTTGCCTTTCTTTGGCACGTAGAACACTAGGGACGTGTCGGCCGTGAACACAATCTTAGAGAAATTGATAGGCCTGTTCCATTTATTCAACAGCTGAGGTGGGAGCTCTGGCTTTTTAATCGTACTGTTCCTACCATCGTCAGCTTCCTCTTGAGGAAGCTCCTGTCCCAGCTTTTGCGAAATAAAGAAGTTATTGCATGTGATGTTGTGGCCACTGTGTCCCTGTGTCAGGACAACCTTCATCCCTTGGTTCTTCTCAGGGGCTCCTCCATCTGGCTTCTCTGTATACACTTGCAAGTTCCAAGCATATGATAAAGCAGCATCACAGACAGCCCAGATCTTGATTCCATATTTTGCGCGTTTAGACGGTATGAACTGCCTGAAGGGTCAGCAGCCTCTAAATGGCATCAGCTGCTCATCAACAGTAACGTTAGGCCCAGGGTTGTAAAACAGGGGAAGGCGGTCCACCCACTTGTTCCACACTGACCTGATTGCAGCTAGCTTGTCTCTCTGCCGTCGAGCTGGTCTGGTGTCTCAGTTATCGAA
>NW_019954755.1:0-1625 GCF_002910315.2 Salvelinus sp. IW2-2015
AGAGACAGTTAACCCACAAACACACATTACAGTGATGCTGTACAGAGAAGCAGCAGGGCGCCAGGATGCTAATCACCTCCACACTTAGAGATGAACAGCACGAGAGAGAGAGGGGAGGAGAGGACGAGAAGGAGAGAGAGGGAGGATAGGAGGGAGGTTGAGGAGATACAGGAAAGAGAAGAAGCAGAARCAGAAGGAAATATGTTGCGTTACAATAGGAGTGTGATGACTGGGGGTGAGAATCACATGTTCTTAGGGAAGGGCTGTGGCAGGTGGTGCTCGTTAGCACCTCTCGTCTTCCACAGAGGCAGGTGAGAGCGAGATAAAGAGAGGAGAGAATGAGAGTCAGAGCGAGAGAGAGCACCACGGGTTCTAGAAGTCTATTTCTGGGCCCAGAGTTTACACCCATCAGCTCCTGGCTGAGCCCAAAACAGAACCAGAAACTAGAACGACAGTAAAAGACGGAACAGACCTTTAAAGACACAGTGCAGTGAGAAACATGATTTTACTGTGTTTTATATTCACACTATGGAGGTTGAAATAATACTGTGAAAATCATAATGCCCTTTTAGTGTAAGAGCTGTTAGAAAAGACTGCCTGGAATTTCAGCCTGTTTTGSTGGGATGGAGTTTGTTAATAGACCAATAAAAAAAACTCTGCCAATAAGAGCTAGTTCTGAGTTTCCCCCTCCCCACTCCCAGACAGCCCTAGATACATTCTTGCTTGAGAAATGACTCTTTGCTAACAAGCTATTTTTGTTTCTGTTTGACCATTTGAATTGAAAACAATCACAGCAAGGTACTTAATTGTTACCCACAAATTATTTAATATTGAGAAAAACAGCTGCATTGGACCTTTAAACAAAATTGTCGAGGAGCTTTGTCGAGGAGCCAAACGTAGCTAGAGGATTCAGGACAGAACACTTGGCCTAACTGGACCAACCATAAACCCACAGAGATTAACCTCCTGGTCAAGTCTTGGAAAAATCTGTAAAAAAAAAAAAAATAGGTCTGAAATAATTTCACTACTCAAATAGTATCATGAATCTTTGTCAGATATCCAGATATTCAAAATACATGTTTTTTTTGTTTTTTTAAACATACGTTTTTAACCTGAGCTCTTCTGCACGAGGGAGATAGGCTGGCACTCTATTGCTGCTGCTGCGGATGGGCCGGTTAGTAACATATGAGAAGGGAGCGAGCAGACGGAGGAAGAGGAGAGACTCTATTGCTGCGGATGGGCCGGTTAGTAACGTATGAGAAGGGAGCGAGCAGACGGAGGAAGAGGAGAGACACCAAGGCAACTCAGCTACAGCCAAGACTAGCTAACTGGTAGCAGTCACAATGTTCTTCATCATCATACAACGTATCATCATAGAAGTCCCTGTCTTGGATAGAGTAGCCTAGAGAAGAGCCAGCTTTACACTGGCTGTACAAAACATTAGGAACACCTTATAATATTGAGTTGCGCACCCCCTCGTTCAAAAGGCACATAAATATTTTGTCTTGTCCATTCACCCTCTGAGTGGCACTCATGTCTCAAGGCTTCTTTAACCTGTCTCCTCCCCTTCATCTACACTGATTGTATGGGATTTAACAAGTGACATCAATAAGGGGATCATGACT
>NW_019954756.1:0-1624 GCF_002910315.2 Salvelinus sp. IW2-2015
GTTGTATGATGAAGGACCCTCTCCTCCATCGATGGGAGAGGAGGTGCGGCTGCTCCTGCTGACTCCATAAAACTGGTGCGGGATTCTGTCACGGTTACTAGGAGTGGTGGGTAGGAGTCAGGCGCAGAGAAAATGTGCCGTTTTGTCACACAGCACAATGACACAGATGTCTCAAGTTGAGGGAGCGAGCAATTGGCATGCTGACTACAGGAATGTCCACCAGAGCTGTTGCCAGATAATTTAATGTTAATTTCTCTACCATAAGCCACCTCCAACATAATTTTAGAGAATTTGGCTGTACTCACAACTGGCCTTACAACCGCAGACGTATGGCGTCGTGTGGGTGAGCGGTTTGCTAATGTCAAAATTGTGAACAGAGTGCCCCATGGTGGCAGTGGGGTTATGTGATGGGTAGGCATAAGCTGCAGTTAAAATAAAATACAATTGCATTTGATCAATGACAATTTGAATGTACAGAAATACCGTGAGGCCCATTGTCGTGCCATTCATCCGCCGCCATCACCTCATGATTCAACATGATAATGCACAGCCCCATATCGCAAGGATCTATACAGAATTCCTGGAAGCTGGAAATGTCCCAGTTGTTCATTGGCCATCATACTCACCAGACATGTCAACCATTGAGCTTGTTTGGATGCTCTGGATCGTCATGTATATCCAGCAACTTTGCACAGCCATTGAAGAGGAGTGGGACAACATTCCACTAGCACGTTTCAGCTAAGGCCCAGATGCAGACAGTGTCGAAGTGAAAGTTTATTACTAGTACAGGGGCAGGAAAATGACAGGTCAAGGGCAGGCAGAGGTCAGTAATCCAGATAGGGTGCAAAAGGTTCAGAACGGGAGTCAGTCTTGGGGTCAGAGCAGGCAGGGGTCAATAATCCAGTGTGGTGTGGCAAGGTACAGAACGGCAGGCAGGCTCAGGGCAGGCAGAATGGTCAGAATGGACCAGGCAGGCTCAAGGGGGAAAATGCTGGTAGGTTTCACGAAACAAAATGATCTGGCAACAGACAAACAGGGAACAAAGGTATAAATACCCTGGGGATACTGGGGGAAGATGGGCGAAACCTGGAGGGGGTGGAGACAAGAACAAAGACAGGTGAAACAGATCAGGGTGTGACATCCCAAAGCCCACAATCAACAGTCTGATCAACTCTATGCATGAAGCAAATAGTGGTCACACGAGATACTGACTGGTTTTCTGATCCATGCAAATTTGTATTCCCAGTCATGTGAAATCCATAGGTTAGGGACTAATGAACAGTAACTCAGTAAAATATTAGAAATTGGTGCATGTTGCGTAAATATTTTTGTTCAGCATATAAAGACTACAACAGCACAATGACAACAAACATCCAAACATTACAACAAACAGTAGAAGAGAGGGGGGGGGGGTAGCTTGGGTCCAACCAGGAAACCCAGTGAGCCCTGTCAAAGAAGGGGGGTAAATATATATAGATACAATTGATACAATTGATAGGCTATGCTCTGCAGTTTACATATGTTATAATGCTGTGTTCATAACATTTTGTAAATGTATAAATACAAGCTTACAACTGGGAAGAATACACTTGAACTTCCTTCCAACTGGTACAGTACCTGGTAC
>NW_019954757.1:0-1175 GCF_002910315.2 Salvelinus sp. IW2-2015
CCCTAACGTAATCTGATTACTTTCCCTTTAAGAGGCATTAGAAGGTAAAAATGAATATTACCAATTGAACGACAGCTATTGCGGGATAAATAAATGTTAGCGTTTACATAGCTTGCCATAAATCGATGTTGCATTTTACTGTATGGGTTGGTTATGTAGGCTTCTTCGAACCCATTACTTTCTACTACAGATAATAATACAATTGGGTTATCTTTACATTAACAAACAAAGTCTGTCCGATTTCCAGTCATTCCAATTAATTGAATACCCCATGATCTTCAAGAATACGACTTGAAATATATATTAGCCAAATTCTTTTAACGGAGCATAACCCAAAAACGAAGGATTTATTAACCTACTCTGGTGTTTATGTTGTCATGGAGGACTGATTGGCCTCATTGCTTCAAGTTGAAAAATAAATGCTGCTCTCATGGAATGGCATGCATTGAGCACTACCGAAAAGTGCCATTTGCTTAAGAAAAATGAATGACATATGCTGCATTTGCTATAGGCCTAATGTTTATGTTTTTGTTGCTKACGCTTTGATATTTCCATAATTTGCATCTGTTTACATCTATCAAAAGTGCGCGAGTTTGAGCATGTGTCTGTTAGGTCTATGGACACCCATACAAAACAAGATTTCAGTTTTGAAACTGCAGTAAAAGTGCAGTCGACTGTGGTATTTTGGACGCAGTAATTGCAGTTGAACTGCAGATATACAGCAAAATTACTGCAGTAAAAAAATAGTCATTTTGAACGCAGTATTTGCGACATACTGGAGTTATACTTCTCTCTGACTGCAATCTTTTTTTGTGAGGGCAATTTTTGGAATCAGCACTCGTGGACTTCTTAAATTAAATTTGTGTTTGACAGTATGGAGCACAATACCATGGAATGTAGAAGGGAGGAACTCCCTCAAACTGTTATTCCATAGGGTGGGATCAACATTATGCAGCTGTTGCGAGAGTGCATATTTCACTGGCTGTTCAATTGAACCATTATTGGGATAAAGTACACACAGTGTTAAGAAAGTATTTGTACCCCTCCACTTTGTTGTGTTACAGCCTGAATTCGGAATGGATTAAATATGTTTTTTTTCTCACCCATCTACACACATCACCCCATAATGACAAAGTGAAAACATGTTTTTAGAAATGTTTGCACATTTATTGAAA
>NW_019954757.1:1603-3227 GCF_002910315.2 Salvelinus sp. IW2-2015
CACACATAATATCCCATAATACAAAGTGAAATATGTTTTTAGAAATGTTTAAAATTAATGAACATGAAAAGACATTGAATATATCCCTTTGAGCATGGTAAGTTACAATTAATTACAATTACATGGTTATGAATAAACCCAGTCACTACAAGGATACAGGTTTCTTCCTAATCAGTTTGCCGAAAAGAAACCCCTCAGGATTTCACCATGAGGCCATGGTGACTTTAAAAAACAGTCAGTTAATTGGCTGTGATAGGAGAAAACTGAGGAATCAACAACTACTAGCCTAATTGACAGTGAAAAGAAGAAGCGTGTAAAGAATAAACATATCCAAAACATGCAGCCTGTTTGCAACAAGGCACTAAAGTAATACTGAAAAAATGTGCAAAGCAATCACCTTTTGGGCAAATCAAAACAATACATACATTACTGAGTACACCACTTCATATTTTCAAGCATAGTGATGACTGAATTATGTTATGGGTATGCTTGTAATCATTAAGGATTGGGGAGTTTTTAAGGATAAAAAAGTATCTGAATGGAGCTAAGTATAGGCAAAATCCTAGCGGAAAACCTGGTTCAGTCTGCTTTCCACCAGACACTGGGAGATGAATTCACCTTTCAAGCAGGACGTTAACCTAAAACATGGCCAAAACTACACTGGAGTTGCTTACCAAGACGACAGTGAATGTTGCTGAGTGGACGATTTGACAGAGCTTGAAGAATTTTTTAAATAATAAGTGGCAAATGTTGCATAATCCAGGTGTGGAAAGCTCTTAGAGACTAACCCAGAAAGACTCACCACTGTAAACGCTGCCAAAGTTGCTTCTACAAAGTATTGACTCTGGGGTGTGAATACTTATGTAAATGAAATATCTGTATTTAATTTTCAATAAACGTGCAAACATTTCTAAAAACATGTTTTCACTTTGTCATTATGGGGTGATGTGTGTAGATGGGTGAGAAAAAAAACATATTTCATCCATTCCGAATTCAGGCTGTAACACAACAAAGTCGAGGGGTACAAATACTTTCTGAACACTGTATGTACTTTATCCCAATWATGGTTCAATTGAACAGCCAGTGAAATATGCACTCTCGCAACAGCTGCATAATGTTGATCCCACCCTATGGAATAACAGTTTGAGGGAGTTCCTCCCTTCTACACTCCATGRTATTGTGCTCCATACTGTCAAACACAAGTTTAATTTAAGAAGTCCACGAGTGGGGCTTTTATTGCTCAATCTAATTTGTGCTGATTCCAAAAATTGCCCTCACAAAAAAAGATTGCAGTCAGAGAGAAGTATAACTGCAGTATGTCGCAAATACTGCGTTCAAAATGACTATTTTTTTACTGCAGTAATTTTGCAGTATAACTGCAGTTATAGTGCTGTATACCTGCAGTTCAACTGCAAGTTTTACTGCGTCCAAAATACCACAGTCGACTGCACTTTTACTGCAGTTTCAAAACTGAAATCTTGTTTTGTATGGGTGTCCATAGACCTAACAGACACATGCTCAAACTCGCGCACTTTTGATAGATGTAAACAGATGCAAATTATGGAAATATCAAAGCGTCAGCAACAAAAACATAAACATTAGGCCTATAGCAAATGCAGCATAT
>NW_019954758.1:0-1624 GCF_002910315.2 Salvelinus sp. IW2-2015
TGTTATACAACTGTACATGTTGGTTTCACTCTGAGCTGTAGGTCAAGGTTTCCTACCTCATTAAACTCCCCACTCTTCCTGTTTTCTATCTCTACAATCAATGGACAAATGTATCTACAATTAAATTAATCTAACAACAATACAACTGTTTGCAGTTTAGCAGTATTATTATGATGAATTTGTCAGACTACTCAGACAGATAGTAAACAGAATGTAAATCTAAGCCTGCAAGCATTGGGTACTTTCCACTCTGCCTAACACGTTTCATAAAAAAACTGCAGGGACTTTCCACCAAGAGATAGCAGCATCATAATCAAACCCAGACTCAGAGCTGGATAGGTAAGAGATAGAAGCATCATAATCAAACCCAGACTCAGAGCTGGATAGGTAAGAGATAGTAGTATCATAATCAAACCCAGACTCAGAGCTGGATAGGTAAGAGATAGCAGCATCATAATCAAACCCAGACTCAGAGCTGGATAGGGAAGAGATAGAAGCATCATAATCAAACCCAGACTCAGAGCTGGATAGGTAAGAGATAGCAGCATTATAATCAAACCCAGACTCAGAGCTGGAACACCTCTTGTTATACACTACATTAATTAACATAAGGTTGTCTGTGAGACAACACTCCCTTTGTTTTACTGACTTGTTGAATGATTGATCCATTCATCCTTCCATCCCTTCCCAGCCTTCCTCTCCTCTGAGGACCCAGCGAGGGTGGAGCACAGTCTGAGAGCTGTTGAGTGAGAACACTTCTACAGCCAGAGAGGTGAGAGGTCACATGGTTTAGATTGTAAATATGTATATCACGTAAGCAAAAGGGAATATGTTCCATCATCTACAGTATCAGTCAAAAGTTTGGACACACCTACTCATTCAAGGGTCTTTCTTTATTTTTACTCTTTTCTACATTGTAGAATAATAGTGAAGACATCAAAACTATGAAATAGCACATATGGAATCTTGTAGTATCCCAAAAAGTGTTAAATGTTCATTTACATTAGTGAAAAATTGTCCACTGATTCATGTATTTTCTCTCCCCTTTTGACAGTTTATTTCCCCTCAGGCATCCACATTTGTTCTTTGTTATTCTGAAAGTAATTTGTGTAGTGTACTTTTCCCCACTCATTCACGCCATCTCTTTACATTGATTGTACATATTTGGTGATCTGATTGCATCCAGACTATGTCAAATTCTGAACACAATGCCCATCCTGGTAGATCTGAACCTAATGCGAGCACAATATGACTTTTGTGCATCCAGACCTAATGCATCTTTGAGTGATCGGATGACAGAAGTCACCCTTGAGTGCCAAGTGTAACCGAGGCCATAGATGCTACATTACATTACTATTACTTTGAGTGTTCTATATACATAACATGACTAAATATGTTTATTTCTGTGTTGCACTGGCAGTCAAGAAATGGAACAGCAAGGCCACAGAACATCACACACGCAGAGCTGTGGGAGACCACCTGAAACATTCCCCTGGTAGAGCCAGGGGATGTGTTAACCACACCACCACCAAACGCCTTTAACAGGCTTGAAAAGTGGGTTTGATCTGTTTGATCCATTTTATTTGTTTCAGTTTTCATTAGTTGAATCCTTCGACTTACTGTT
>NW_019954759.1:0-1624 GCF_002910315.2 Salvelinus sp. IW2-2015
GTGTTGGAAATAGACGGTATGACGTGCATCCAACAAACATTTCCAAACATTATAATCGCCGTACATATGCATAAATAGAGCCACTAATAATGAGTGGGTGGTGCTCTGTGTTAAAGTATGCCGGAAGGGTTAACTGATACGAGGTGTTTGGTATTGGGAGGCGGGACGCGTGGGTTCTCGGTGGTGATGCTTTATGCGTCTTGGGCATGTCAGAGAACATGAGTTTAAGCACTCGGATTGGCACTGTCTGTAAACCCGCCCGCCCACACAAAAACAGGAATAACAAGGGAAAATATCAATAAYGTTTTAAGAGTAGCCTAGGCCTGTATGACCATGACAAACATATTATATAGATAACAGAAATGTATTTGTTTTGCGCGTTTCTAATGGATTCAAAGGTCTAGTGGGTGCGTTCGTGCGTGCGTACTTGACTCAGATAATCTTCCACTGAAACGTTCGGCTATTTGCAATGTAGGCATAGCTGATACGCCATCCATGGGTACAGTTCACATAGAGGTCGGGAATCTCCATGTAACATACCTGGACAGGTCAGGTGCATCACCTACAGGCAGTGGTTCTCATTTCAGTGCTTGAGTGCCTCAGTATGATATCATCTTTCTTATTGAATTGAATCAAATGAAATGTTAAGATGAGAACCAGCAGATTCTGTTGCCCTGAAGGGTGGAACTGACCTGGGTTGGGTTGGCTATAGTCTCGGTAGCGTAGCCATACCTCAAAATCACGCTGTTGTCACTCCTTCTTGGAGGTCCGGGGACTTTTGTATTATCCCGAAACGGCTAAAATGGTACGCGGGCTTCCAGCTGCTAAATTTTTATTGGATGTTACATTTCAAGAAATTGTATAAAAGTTTATTTGTCATGTACTCCCCTGCTATTGTGAATTTACTCAGTCATTATTATTCACGATTTCATTCAGGATTATCCACATGAATGTAGAAGTGTTTAGAAACATATTCTATTCTTATTTACAATAAAAGYKATTCCAAAATGACACAATACATTATTTATCATTCATTTCAATTTGGCACAAAAAAATCTGAAACAACCAAATCAAACAGCAAATGAATCCAGAAAATGTGTGGAGTCAGTAGTTTGATGTAGTCATTGTGTACTATGAATATGGGACCGAATACTACTTTAATACACATATAGGTGAATTTGTCCCAATACTTTTGGTCTCCTGAAATGGGGGGACTATGTATAAAAGCGCTGTCATTTTTAAACTATTCACCAATATGGATGAAAATACCCTCAAGTTAAAGCTGACAGTCTGCACTTAACTTCAAAGTCATTATATCATTTGAAATCCAAAGTGCTGGAGGACAGAGCCCAGAAAAAGTCACTGTCCCAATACTTTTWGAGCTCAATGTATAAATACTAAAAAGGTATGTACAGCAGTAGTTATATAGGATGAGCTATGTCGAGAATACAGTATGCACATACCCTGAGTATACCAAACATTAGGAACACTTTCCTAATATTGAGTTGCCCTCAGAACATCCTCAATTTATCGGGGCATGGACTCTACAAGATGTCGGAAGCTTTCCACAGGGATGCTGGCCCATGTTGACTCCAATGCTTCCCACAGTTGTGTCAAGTTGGCT
>NW_019954760.1:0-1622 GCF_002910315.2 Salvelinus sp. IW2-2015
GTCCGTTTGCGATATTACAACAACAACCACGCTACTTCGATAGAATGGCAGAGTTTGATTTTTTTTTTTCTCTCCCGGATCGTGGATACTCATGTCAATCAAACAAAAAACAATATGAAATGCGCCTGGGGCGGCCAGTGGAGCCTATCGTGGATCTCAGCTTTAAAAGACGGCTAGAAATACAGGAAGTGTCTGAGTGATATACATATCTGGGTTTATGGCACGGACAGGGAATCTACTTTGTTAAGTTACTGCTTCTCTCTTTCGGACAGGGCCGATGATTTAATAATTAATTTATACCCTCCTTTATTTTCATTTAACCTTTATTTAACAAGGCAAGTCAGTTTAAGAACAAATTCTTATTTACAATGACTGCCTCCTTTAGGGAGGTAGAAATATAGTAGAAAGAATGGACACGGTCTGAGATTGTACAGCATTGAGAGTGGGAGGAAAACCTATCTAGTCTAATCTACTTTATGAAGTTACTGTTTCTCTCTTTCAGCAACATTTAATAGGTACCTCCATTAGGCATAGTAGATCCATTCTGGGATTGAGTTCAGGAATACTATCTAGTCTAATCTACTTTATGAAGTTACTSTTTATCTCTGTCTTTCTTTCAGCAGTGGTGATGATTTAATAATTCACTTATTAACTTCCTTCAGAAGGTAGAAATATAGTAGACAGAATGGACATGGTCTGAGATTGACTGTACGGAATTGAGAGTGGGAGGGAAACTTATCTAGTCTAAATTCTACACCAAGAAGTTACTGTTTCTCTCGGTCTTTCTTTCAGTAATTTATACTGTACCTACTAGACACAGAAATACAGTAGAACTGTTTAATTTAAAGATGCACAATGCAGAAATCGCCCCGACATTTCTTGGTTGCTAAATTTCTTATAGTTCTCCTAAATTCAGTTTTTTTTTATGACATAACAAGCAAGTATAGTGTAGAGAGTCCTTGTACCATCTAAACCGCTGTGAAATATATTTTTCAATAATGAAAAAAATATATATTTTCACTTGTTTGAAGCTGGTGTACAAAACTGAAAGTAAAAGACGCAAAAACGAAACTTAAAACAGGAAGCATAGAAATAGAGCACATAGAACAGATCWACCGCTTCTTAGACTTGTTTTCAATGAGAATAACAGATCTATAACTCACATTTCTATGTGACACTTTATCTGGCCTAAAGGTCTACGACACACAACTGACTAATCACAGAGAACGGAGGGAAAAAACCACAATCTCTCTCTCTCTCTCTCTCTCTTCTCCGTCCTCGGAGAAGAGAGAGAGAGAGATTGTGTTTTGTTTTTAGATTGGTGACAGTTTCCGTTAGACCTGCCTGAAAACGACCATATTCACACACAAACATTGAATAATTCACAGCCTCAAAGATCTGAGAGCAATTATATAATTACATTTCTACAACCTCAGCATCAGAAACACACCATGGCATCGCCTCAATGGGGACTTTTTCCGCATGTGCGTGTCTCCACTGGTGCCTCCACTGCCTGCAGTAGGTCATTAACTAACATGTCTGGTACCTCCACTGCCTGCAGTAGGTAGATAACTAACATGTCTGGTACCTCCGCTGCCTGCAGTAGGTAGATAACTAACATG
>NW_019954761.1:0-1622 GCF_002910315.2 Salvelinus sp. IW2-2015
AGGTACGGTGGGATTCGAAATGGTCAGTGATCTGTTTATTAACTTGGCTTTCGAAGACTTTAGATAGGCAGGGCAGGATGGATATAGGTCTGTAACAGTTTGGGTCTAGTGTGTCACCCCCTTTGAAGAGGGGGATGACCGCGGCAGCTTTCCAATCTTTAGGGATCTCGGACGATACGAAAGAGAGGTTGAACAGGCTGGTAATAGGGGTTGCAACAATGGCGGCGGATAGTTTTAGAAAGAGAGGGTCCAGATTGTGTAGCCCAGCTGATTTGTATGGGTCCAGGTTTTGCAGCTCTATCAGAACATCTGCTGTCTGGATTTGGGTGAAGGAGAAGCTGGGGAGGCTTGGGCGAGTATCTGCGGGGGAGGCGGAGCTGTTGGCCGMGGTTGGGGTAGCCAGGAGGAAGGCATGGCCAGCCATTGAGAAATGCTTATTGAAATTTTCGATTATCATGGATTTATCAGTGGTGACCGTGTTACCTAGCCTCAGTGCAGTGGGCAGCTGGGAGGAGGTGCTCTTGTTCTCCATGGTCTTTACAGTGTCCCAAAACTTTTTGGAGTTAGAGCTACAGGATGCAAATTTCTGCTTGAAAAAGCTAGCCTTTGCTTTCCTGACTGACTGCGTGTATTGGTTCCTGACTTCCCTGAACAGTTGCATATCGTGGGGACTTTTCGATGCGATTGCAGTCCACCACAGGATGTTTTTGTGCTGGTCYAGGGCAGTCAGGTCTGGAGTGAACCAAGGGCTATGTCTGTTCTTAGTTTTGCATTTTTGAACTAGGGCATGCTTATCTAAGATGGTGAGGAAATTACTTTTAAAGAATGACCAGGCATCCTCGACTGACGGGATGAGGTCGATATCCTTCCAGGATACCCGGGCCAGGTCGATTAGAAAGGCCTGCTCGCAGAAGTGTTTTAGGGAGCGTTTGACAGTGATGAGGGGTGATCGTTTGACCGCGGACCCATAGCGGATACAGGCAATGAGGCAGTGATCGCTGAGATCCTGATTGAAAACAGCGGAGGTGTATTTGGAGGGCAAGTTGATCAGGATAATGTCTATGAGGGTGCACATGTTTACGGATTTTGGGTTGTACCTGGTGGGTTCCTTGATGATTTGTGTGAGATTGAGGGTATCTAGCTTAGATTGTAGGACTGCCGAGGTGTTAAGCATATCCCAGCTTAGGTCACCTAACAGAACGAACTCTGAAGCTAGATGGGGGCGATCAATTCTCAAATGGTGTCCAGGGCACAGCTGGGAGTGGAGAGGGGTGGATAGCAGGCTGCAACAGTGAGAGACTTATTTCTGGAGAGGTTAATTTTAAAATTAGAAGTTCAAACTGTTTGGGCATAGACCTGGAGAGTATGACAGAACTTTGCAGGCTATCTCTGCAGTAGATTGCAACTCCTCCCCCTTTGGCAGTTCTATCTTGACGGAAAATGTTGTAGCTGGGTATGGAAATCTCAGAATTGTTGGTGGCCTTCCTAAGCCAGGATTCAGACACGGCAAGGACATCAGGGTTGGTGGAGTGTGCTAAAGCAGTGAGTAAAACAAACTTAGGGAGGAGGCTTCTGATGTTGACATGCATGAAACCAATATTTTTTCTATCACAGAAATCAAC
>NW_019954762.1:0-1621 GCF_002910315.2 Salvelinus sp. IW2-2015
TGTGTGTGTGTGTGTGTGTGTGTGTGTGATCGATTATAAAGGAGGCGAGGTGATTCCCTAAGTCCCAGGAGATATGGAGGAGAGGAGGTAGTTCATCCTGGTTGAGGATGCTGTGTGTCACCCATGAAGACAGAGCTGTTTATAGAAGCTGAGATAAACTCTGATACTTTAGCTCATGTGTATCATGCTGTCATCACTGGGACTTTTCCACTGATTTTCCACTGATATACCTACCCAACATATTGTTCAACAGTGAGTGAGTGGGGTAGAGGAGTAAAGTGGGAGGAGAACTGACAGTGTGTAATATGGCTGGCGCTGAGAGAGAGAGAGAGAGAGAGAGAGAGAGAGAGAGAGAGAGAGAGAGAGAGAGATCCACACGGTGTGTTTCTGCTCAGAGGCATCTCTGCTGTAGCTGAGTGAAAATCCCCAGTCTCTTCATACCGTCGTCTGGACTTTATCAACGGACGGCAATACCTTTACTATTATTGGGATATCATATCGGTAATAGTTTGGATATCGTGAACAGCCTTTGAAGCAACCATGTGGATTTACAACATTATTTTTATGCTCTTAATTGTCCACTATTCTGGTAAGTTGAGGAGACAGTCGTAATAGGAATTCAGCCTTGCAGCTTGTTATTGAGATTCAGCATAGTTGTTTAACTTTTCTCCAGCCTGGTCCCACCAAAACTTAGCTCAGCCTACATTGCATTTGTGATTTAATAAAATCTTATATTACGAAGGTAGGCCCTTAGCCTAATGTCGAATGGTGGAGTTTATTGATTTGTATTTTTTTTGCAGACACAGCACAATAACCTAAAATCTGTTACCTTGCAGTCAGCTGAGCAAGTTTTCCATTCTAACTGACTACCATCTCTCGATCTTGCAAATGTAACATGTCAGGGCAGAAGAGCTTTGATTAGATAAAAAAGACTGTCATCCTACAAAATTTAACTGTAAACATAAACAACAAAAACATTTTGCGATGCTCTCTGTGGGGAATGGAGAAATTGTGAACCCCATCTCTATAGACTTTCTGTGATGATTCTACAGCAAACTTGCATAACATTATTTTTGAAAAGCCCAGAGAACCCTGTGTGCTTGGCTGCCCGCCTATTTTTATATATATATTAAACTGCGTCTAACGATCTGTAGCACCAGATGCAGCCTCTCAGGTAGAAGCACGTGCACCAGCTCCAGCTCTCACATCTCCATTCAGCTATAGATGTACTGGTGGAACTATAGACGATGTAAATTTGCAGTTTTTTCTCACGATAATCACTCATTCTAAAGCTTCTAGACGAGTCTGACATGGACTCTCTGATCCCAGTGCTTTCACTATTTAGAAGAAAAGTATATAATGTTTGTTATAGGCTATTGATAATACTTGTGTAGGCTAGGTATTTATCCATAATATGGTTCATATTAAGTTACGCACTTTTTTCTCTATTACTTTTATTGAGGAAAATACCGGAGTATTAAGAAACATACACATAGCCTGACTGTCTGCTACTGGGCTGTTTATGTATTCACATATGAGTCAACACAGCATGGTGTGGTGATGAGAAACAACATAATTCATCTATCAATCCCTGCTGGAGAGGGAGGGGGATTGAGAGAAA
>NW_019954763.1:0-1621 GCF_002910315.2 Salvelinus sp. IW2-2015
TGTGATTGAGATTGATTCGTCTGTGGATCTGTTGGGGCGGTATGCAAATGTGAGTGGGTCTAGGGTATCCGGGATGGTGGTGTTGATGTGAACCATGACCAGCCTTTCAAAGCACTTCATGGCTACCGACGTGAGTCCTATGGGGCGGTAATCATTTAGGTAGGTTACCTTCGCTTCCTTGGGCACAGGGACTATGGTGGTCTGCTTGAAACATGTAGGTATTACAGACTCGGTCAGGGAGAGGTTGAAAATGTCAGTGAAGACACTTGCCAGTTGGTCCGCGCATGCTTTGAGTACACACGTCCTGGTAATCCGTCCGGCCTTGCGGCTTTGTGAATGTTGACCTGTTTAAAAAGGTCTTGCTCACATCGGTTACGGAGAGCGTGATCACATAGTTGTCCGGAATAGCTGGTGCTCTCATGCATGCTTCAGTGTTGTTTGCCTCGAAGCGAGCATAAAAAGGCATTTAGCTCGTATGGTCGGCTCGCGTCACTGGGCTGGGTTTCCTTTTGTAGTCCGTACTAGTTTTCAAGCCCTGCCACATCCAACGGAGTGTCAGAGCTGGTGTAG
The DNA here is from genome assembly GCF_002910315.2 of Salvelinus sp. IW2-2015. NCBI lineage: Eukaryota > Metazoa > Chordata > Actinopteri > Salmoniformes > Salmonidae > Salvelinus > Salvelinus sp. IW2-2015. The sequence goes on from NW_019954763.1 coordinate 571, forward strand.
TAGGATTCAATCTTAATCCTGTATTGACGCTTTGCCTATTTGATGGTTTGTCTGAGGGACTAGCAGGATTTCTTATAAGCGTCCGGTTAGTGTCCCGCTCCTTGAAAGCGGCAGCTTCAACCTTAAGCTCAATGAGGATGTTTCCTGTAATCCATGGCTTCTGGTTGGGATATCTACATACAGTCACTGTGGGGACGACGTTGTCGATGCACTTATTGATGAAGCCYGTGACTGAAGTGGTATACTCCTCAATGTCATTGGAGGAATCCCYGAACATATTCCAGTCTGTGCTAGCAAAACAGTCCTGTAGCGTAGCATCCGCGTCATCTGACCAATTCCATATTAAGTGAGTCATTGGTACTTCCTGCTTTAGTTTTTCCTTGTAAGCAGGAATCAAGAGGATATGGTCAGATTTTTTTACATTTAAAAATGTAAAAAAGTTACAAACAACGTGAAAAAAGCCCGTTAGGAGCCCATACAACGGCAGCCATCCCCTCCGGGGCCATTCATTTCAACAGCATCAGAGTCAGTCTGTTACCAGTCCCACAAACTGCCTGTATATACACTGAGTATACCAAACATTAGGAACACATTCCTAATTAAGTCCCCTCCACCCTCAGAACAGCCTAAAAAGCTTTCCACAGGGATGCTGGCCCATGTTGACTCCAATGCTTCCCACAATTGTGTCAAGTTGGCTGGATGTCCTTTGTGTGGTGGCTCATTCTTGATACACACAGGAAAATGTTGAGCTTAAAAATCCTTCTTTAACCTGTCTCCTTCCCTTCATCTACACTTATTTTAAGTGGATTTAACAATCAATAAGGGATCATGGAGGGGCTCCCGAGTGGCGCAGCGGTCTAAGGCGTCACTACAGACTATGACCTACCAGTGGCACAGGGTTTGCACTTTAGTAACATTTCTTGTCAGTTCGTAAATCATCTGAGGCTTGAAAGCTGCAGTTCACAAGCAGCATGGCAGACTACACAGATACAGACCAATATTATCACTGTGGGGTACCCGTAGTTACTCAAGGAAGTAAACAAACTCAGCG
>NW_019954764.1:0-1621 GCF_002910315.2 Salvelinus sp. IW2-2015
AGGAACCCTGTAGGAAAACAAGGTGTGGAGGAGGAACCCTGTAGGAAAACAACGTGTGGAGAAGGAACCCTGTAGGAAAACAAGGTGTGGAGAAGGAACCCTGTAGGAAAACAAGGTGTGGAGAAGGAACCCTGTAGGAAAACTAGGTTGTAAAGAGATAAAAGAAGGGAAAGGTCAGAGGAAGTGATGTAATCTCCTTAGGCTTAACGGGGACAACCCTGTTTTCATGGGAACTGCTGTGAGAGTAGAACTGTTTTGGTTTGCCCTGGTAAGGTTCCAATCTTGTATGTCTCTGCCATCTTATTTCCTACCTCACAGGCCAAATGTGACACAAACATCCTCCCCTTCCACCCCCACCCCCTTGACGCGGTGATACTTCTAGCACGGCCATGAAGAAAACAGTGCCATTGCAAATAGGAATCAAAATGCAGTTAAGATTAGACTACACCTCAAAGTGTCATTCAATGGATGTGCAAGTTTTCACTCTACAGTGATTAAGGTGTACAGATGGCCTGTCATCAATATCAGTTCTAAGTTAGTAGAGGCCCTGAAGTTTCCCTGACCATGTGACCGGACCAGGAAACCCAAACAGAAGTAACAAAGGATAGGTGGAGACTAACCAGGGGCATGAGACTAACACTGACTCAGAAACTCACTGTGACTTTATTCCCCCTATTGGAGGTGTGGTTAAGCTTCTTTCTCTGCTCAGTGTTTTATCTACTCAGTGTTTTCTCTGCTCAGTGTTTACTCTGGCCTGTGGCGAGGAGAGGAGAGCGGTCTCCTTGCCTAATGATCTACATCACAGTGGTTAGGTTATAAATAGCGGAGCGGTCATGGATGATGTCAGTGCAGTGGTGGAAAACATTGTGCTCTCTCTCTGCTGAGAGACTCAATGGGGATGGGGTTTACGCCATTGGGCGTTGCCACGGCAACCTCAGTGGGCAAATTAATTTCCCAGGTCATCAGGGCAATTGAATTCAAATAAGTTGCTACGAGGGAGCATGTAATTTTGATGACATGAGCATACGGTACGCAAATCAACTATATTGCTCAGTCAGTATGCTGGTAGAATGTTCCGGATTCACAGGGCTCAGGAGTTTCCATTCTATATCATTACAGAAAATGTACAATAATAAGCTTTCCTTTTACTTTCTCATGCTCGTACATGTACGCAACCTCTATTACTGAGCAGTTTGTGAGAGAGTGTTGTTTCTATTCAAGTTCCACATGCAGTGCATACTGTATAACTCTTTACGCATTCACATTGTTATGCAAATCACTGTTGAGGAATTTCAAAGAGGAACTTCCCTCTGGCTTCCCTTCTCTGTTTTACCTGTCTCTGGCCTAATCTGGAATAGTGTCCACTTTGTAGCAGGCTTTACTTACAATAGAGTCACAATAGTTTGTAAGTGTTTTTTTATTGAGCGTTGGCATCTTATCATGCAAATAGACAGTTAAATAGCTGTATATTATCATAGTGAATTCCTCAGGAGGGGAAATTCATATCAACCATATCAACGTATGTCTTCTTTTATGAAAAACAATGGATAACCAATCCCATTATCAATTACAAATATTTTATTTGAAAATATATTTTACAAAGGAAGTGATGGAAATTAGA
>NW_019954765.1:0-1621 GCF_002910315.2 Salvelinus sp. IW2-2015
AAAAAAAAAAAAAAAAAAAAAAAAAAAAAAAAAAAAAAAAAAAAAAAAAAAAAAAAAAAAAAAAAAAAAAAAAAAGTGATGCCGCTTGTTGAATCTTCGTTCCAAAATCAATGGGCATTAATTGGAGTTGGTCCCCCCCCCCCCCCCCCTTTTCCTGCTCTATAAAACGAGGCCTCCCACTTGTAATGGGAAGGCCTTTCCACTAGATCTTTCTTGGAACATTTCTGTGGGGAGTTGCTTCCAATCAGCCACGAGCATTATAGGTTGGCGCTGATAATGGGCGATTTAGACCTGGCTCGCAGTCGGCATTCCAATTCATCCCAAAGGTGGTTCGGTGGAGTTGAGGTCAGGGCTCTGTGCAGGCCAGTCAAGTTCTTCCACATCAATCTCAACCAGCCATTTCTGTATGGAACTCGCTTTGTGCACGGGAGCATTGTCATGATGAAACAGGAAAGGGCCTTCMCCAAACTGTTGCCACAAAGTTGGTCGCACAGAATCTTCTAGAAYGCCTAGCCCAGACCATTATTCCTCCTCCACCACCAAACTTTACAGTTGGCACTATGCATTCGGGCAGGTAGCATTCTCCTGGCATCCGCCAAACCCAGATTTGTCCGTCGGACTGCCAGATGGTGACGTATGCGTCATCACTCCAGAGAACGTGTTTTCTCTGCTCCGGAGTCCAATGGCGGCGCGCTTTACACCACTCCAGCCGACGCTTGGCATTGCACTTGGTGATCTTAGGTTTGTGTGCGGCTGCTCGGCCATGGAAACCCATTTCATGAAGCTCCCGGCTAATAGATATTGTGGTGATGTTGCTTCTAGTGGCAGTTTGGAACTCGGTAGTGTGTGTTGCAACCGAGGACAGATGATTTTTACACACTTCAGCACTCGCCGGTCCCGTTCTGTAATCTTGTGTGGCCTACCACTTCACGGCYGRGCCGTTCTTGCTCCTAGACGTTTCCACTTCACAATAACAGAATTCCAGTTGACCGGGCCAGCTCTAGCAGGGCAGAAATTTGATGAACTGACTTGTTGGAAAGGTGGCATCCTATGATTTTGAAAGTCACTGAGCTCTTCAGGCCACTCCGCTGCCAATGTTTGTCTATGGAGATTGCATGGCTGTGTGCTCGTTTACATTTTTTATTTATTTTATACACCTGTAAGCAACTTGTCTGAAATAGCCGAATCCACTGATTTTGATGGTGTCCACATACTTTTGTATACATACTGTATGTTAATTATTTGGTGTTGGGAACAAATACTTGCTCACTGTACCAAYGTCTACACAGCCGTGAAACATGTTTTGAAAATGCTATATTGAAGCACACGTTAGCAAAAGCCATTTAATTAGGATGATAGTCTGTAGCAGGGGTATTCAAACCTTTACCCCACAAGGTCTGGGCTACTCCTGCTTTTCTGTCTCAGAATTCATTGCACCCACCTRGKGTCCCAGGYCTAAATCAGAATGGGAGGGAGCAGTACAACTGGTTTTAAGGTCAAAATATAAATTTGACGTGCTTTATACATTTTTGGCTCTGGTTCTGACTGAAGCTGTGTTCATCATAGTGATTATTGTTAGAAAGAGTTAGAGCTAAAGTGAGTCTATCTCTGTATTACCGAC
>NW_019954766.1:0-1621 GCF_002910315.2 Salvelinus sp. IW2-2015
CACAGCTCTACAAATAGCTGTTAATGATGATGGCATATTCAATGAACTGATGAAAACTAACCAAGCGCTCCAGGACAAGTTGTCTACAGAAATAAAGGAACTTAAAATCAAGAAATTCAACCAAGACAAAAAAGACAAGGCCGAGGATAAAGTCTACTTCTGGAGAAACCCTGACAAGGGAGGTCCTGCTCCTCCTCTCCATGGCAGGCGCAGGAGGGATGCCGCTTACTTCGATCCACCCCTGTCTGATCAACACTCTACAACCAGCGCCTCATCGGCTTCCAGTGGTCGTTTTTTATTCAACGAGAGACTGGACGGACGGAAGGGCGGAGGTGGCCGCAGGCACGCACATCGACGAGATGCCGCACCCGACGGGGTAAGAAGAAACGACTATCAGAGGCAGAGGAGACCGTTCACACGGTCCCAGAACCCACGGGACTGAGTGTTTTCAATTTATCAAGCAAGATATTGAGCCCTGCCCATGTCTCTTTGCTTAATAAAGGGTTATCTTTTGTGCCTACGACCCAGTGCAACGACTTTGATGTTAAGGTAGACATGTTTAAGTTTTTTAGAAACATCCGTTTAAGGGAATACTTTAGCTCCCCTGATCCTGATATTTCTATTGAACCTGTATATTGCTCACCTGCACATACTCTGACTCCTTTTAGAGGCAAGAGTTATTTTATACCTCCTACCAATCGCAATCACTCTATCGAGACATATTGTAGACTTGTTGAAAAAGATGTTGCGCAACTCCTTAAGAACAAACAGGAGTCCAAATCTTTCCACAATTTACATAAGGATGAAAAACACGCGTTGCTTGATTTACAATCCGATACCTCAGTCCTTATTCGTCCTGCTGACAAGGGTGGGTCGGTTGTACTTATGGATAGGGCAGCTTATGTAAATGAGTGTCACAGACAGCTGCTTGATAACACCTTTTACAAGAAACTCAGAAGTGATCCCACTTCTCAATTTCAGAATACTATCTTAACTGTCCTAGATGGGTATTTAGGTTGTGGTCAGATAACCAAAAAAGAACATGACTTTTTGGCTATTCAACACCCAAAAATMGCCACTTTTTATACTTTGCCGAAATTACATAAGAATGTTACTAAACCTCCAGGGCGCCCTATTGTAGCGGGCATTGATGCAGTAACGGCCCCTCTTTCTACTTTTGTTGACTTTTTTATTAGACCACTCGCAGAACAGCTCCCCTCCTTTGTAAAGGACACCAGCAGTATGATCTCTATCATAGAATCTCTTGATCCTCTCCCTGAGAACACATTGTTAGTTACTTTTGATGTTGAGTCGTTATACACTAATATTCCTCACGAGGGCGGTATTGAAGCTATGGAACATTTTCTTCTGCAACGTGACCCCAATAAACTACCTTCCAGTGAATGCATTATAACATTGGCTGAAATAGTACTTACACACAACTATTTCATGTTTCTAAATGATTTCTTTATTCAGACGAAGGGTACTGCTATGGGATCCCCCATGGCTCCTAARTATYCTAATTTGTATGTTGGTTACATGGAGAAACAGTCTATTTTCAATCCTCTCAAAAATGTTTTCTTGCCTAACATCATTATTTGGAAACGGTATATTGATGATA
>NW_019954767.1:0-1621 GCF_002910315.2 Salvelinus sp. IW2-2015
ATTTGCCACAACTTTGGAAGTATGCTTGGGGTCATTGTCCATTTGGAAGACCCATTTGCGACCAAGCTTTAACTTCCTGACTGATATCTTGAGATGTTGCTTCAATATATCCCAAAAAATGTCCTCCCTCATGATGCCATCTATTTTGTGAAGTGGACCAGTCCCTCCTGCAGCAATGCACCCCCTCAACATGATGCTGCCACCCCTGTCCTTCACAGTTGGGATGGTGTTCTTCAGCTTGCAAGCCTCCCCCTTCTTCCTCCAAACATAACGATGGTCATTATGGCCAAACAGTTCTATTTTTGTTTTATCAGACCATAGGACTTTTCTCCAAAAAGTACAATCTCTGTCCCCATGTGCAGTTTCAAACCGTGGTCTGGCTTTTTTATGGTGGTTTTGGAGCAGTGGCTTCTTCCTTGCTGAGCGGCCTTTCATGTTATGTCGATATAGGAATCGTTTTACTGTGGATATAGATAATTTTTTACCTGTTTCCTCCAGCATCTTCACAGGGTCCTTTGCGGTTGTTCTGGGATTGATTTGCACTTTTCGCGCCAAAGTACGTTCATCTCTAGGAGACAGAACGCTTCTACTTCCTGAGCGGTATGACTGCTGCGTGGTCCCATGGTGTTTATACTTACGTACTATTGTTTGTACAGATGAACGTAGTACCTTCAGGCGTTTGGAAATTGCTCCCAAGGATGAACCAGATTTGTGGAGGTCTACAATTTTTTTCTGAGGTCTTGGCTGATATCTTTTGATTTTCCCATGATGTCAAGCCAAGAGGCACTGAAAAAGAAGGTAGGCATTGAAATACATACACGCTTGCGTCCCACTTGGCAAATAGCCAGGGAAAATATAGAGCGCCAAATTCAAAAAAATTATATAAAATCAAACTTTCATTAAATCACACATATAAGAAACCAAATTAAATCTACACTCGTTGTGAATCCAGCCAACATGTCAGATTTCAAAAAGGCTTTTCGGGGAAAGCATAAGATGCTATTATCTGATGATAGCACAACAGTAAACAAAGAGAGTGTAGCATATTTCAACCCTGCAGGCGCATCACAAAACGCAGAAATAAAATATAAATCATGCCTTACCTTTGACGAATTTATTTTGTTGGCACTCCAATATGTCCCATAAACATCACAAATGGTCCTTTTGTTCGATTAATTCCGTCCTTATATGTCCAAAATGTCCATTTATTTGGCGCGTTTGATCCAGAAAAAAACAGCTTCCAATTTGCGCAACGTCACTACAAAATATCTCAAAAATTGCCTCTAAACTTTGCCAGAACATTTCGAACTACTTTTGTAATACAACTTAAGGTATTTGTAAACGTTAATAATCGATCAAATTGAAGACGGGTCTATCTGTTTTCAATACAGGAGGACAACAAAGTAACGATACTTTTCTAGTCTTGCGCAACTCTCAAACAGTACACATAACGTTACACTGATTCCAGATGGCCGTTCTTCTTCATTGCACAAAGGAATAACCTCAACCTATTTCCAAAGACTGGTGACATCCAGTGGAAGCGGTAGGAACTGCAAACAGGTTGATTAGAAATCTAGTATCCCAATGAAATCTCATTGAACAGACGGTGACCTCAAAAAAA
>NW_019954768.1:0-1621 GCF_002910315.2 Salvelinus sp. IW2-2015
ACAGAGTTTTTTTTTCAATAGCTGTGAATTGGTTGTTGGGGGTGGCAGCATCATGATGTGGGAGTGCTTTGCTGCACTTCACAAAATAGATGGCATCATGAGAGGGGGAAATTATGTGGATACATTGAAGCAACATCTCAAGACATCAGTCAGGAAGTTAAAGCTTGGTTGCAAATGGGTCTTCCAAATGGATAGTGACTCCAAGCATACTTCCAAAGTTGTGGCAAAATGCCTTAACCTCCCTAGGGTATGTGGGAGAGTAGCGTCCCACCTCGTCAACAGCCAGTGAAACTGCAGGGCGCCAAATTCAAAACAACAGAATTCCCATAATTTAAATTCCTCAAACATACAAGTATTTTACACCATTTTAAAGCTACACTTGTTGTAAAGCCAAAGTGTCCGATTTCAAAAGGTTTTACGACGAAAGCACACCAAACGATTATGTTAGGTATGAGCCAAGTCACAGAAAAAGACAGCCATTTTTCCAGCTGATGAGAGCATTAACAAAAAGCAGAAATAGAGATAAAATTAATCACTAACCTTTGATAATCTTCATCAGATGACACTCATAGGACTTCATGTTACACAATACATGTATTTCTTGTTCGGTAAAGTTCATATTTATATCCAAAAATCTGAGTTTAGGCAAGACGCTACTGGCCGTATTTCTTCATTACACAAAGGAATATCCTCAACCTATTTCTCAGGACTGTTGACATCTAGTGGAAGCCGTAGGAACTACAAGCAATTTGCTTAGAAATCTGGTTTCCCAATAAAAACTCATTGAAAAGACAGTGACCTCAAAAAAAAAATCTGAATGGTTTGTCCTCGGGGTTTCGCCTGCTAAATAAGTTATGTTATAGTCACAGACATGATTCAAACAGTTTTAGAAACTTCAGAGTGTTTTCTATCCACATCTACTAATAATATGCATATCTTATCTCCTGGGGATGAGTAACTGGCAGTTGAATTTGGGTATGCTTTTCATCCAAACGTGAAAATGCTGCCCCCTACCCTAGAGAAGTTAAAGACAACAAAGTCAAGGTATTGAAGTGGCCATCACAAAGCCCTGACCTCAATCGCATTGAAAATTTGTGGGCAGAACTGAAAAAGCATGTGCGAGCAAGGAGGCCTAAAAACCTGACTCAGTTACGTCAGCTCTGTCAGGAGGAATTGTCCAAAATTCACCCAACTTATTGTGGAAGGCTACCTGAAACGTTTGACCCAAGTTAAACAATTTAAAGGCAATGCTACCAAATACTAATTGAGTGTATGTAAACTTCTGACCCACTGGTAATGTGATGAAAGAAATAAAAGCTGAAATAAATAATTCTCTTTACTATTATTCTGACATTTCACATTCTTCAAATAAAGTGGTGATCCTAACTGACCTAAGACAGGGAACTTTTATTAGGATTAAATGTCAGGAATTGTGAAAAACTGAGATTAATGTATTTGGCTCAGTAAAGCCAGTAATGTCCAGCTCAGTAAAGCCTCAAACATAAATTTGCCGCAATGCTGAAATGGGCTACTTCTTTGTGAATTAATGAGGAGGCGGAACACACCTCAATTCAAAATATTTTGAAATTGACAAGTTCAAACATAGCCTATAGATAATTAG
>NW_019954769.1:0-1620 GCF_002910315.2 Salvelinus sp. IW2-2015
TGCCACTTCGCCTCACATTAGCATCAACGGAAGGGCACTGGCAAAGAGCTGAGCAGAGTTAAGGCACCAAGGGGCAAGGGTGGCAAGAGAGGGGAGGAGCGGTGAGGCGAAAAATAGTTTTGAAAAAGCAAGTCCTGCCACTAAACATCAGTTGAGCTACACTTGAGCTACACTCTTAGAAAAAAAGGTTCCAAAAGGATTGGTCGGCTATCCCCATAGAAGAACCCTTTTTGGTACTAGGTAGAATTATTTTGGGTTCCATGTAGAACCCTCTGTGGAAAGGGTTTTACATGGAACCCAAAAGAGTTCTACCTGAAACCAAAAGGGTTCCACCTGGAACCAAAAAGGGTTATTCAAACATTTTCCTATGGAGACAGCTGAAAAACTGTTTTAGGTTCCAGATGGCACTTTGGTTCTAAAATAACCTTTACATTGACCCCCTCCATTTGTTTTTACACTGCTGCTACTCGCTGTTTATTCAGAATTTGCTCTTAACTGACTTGCCTAGTTAAATAAAGGTAAAATAAAAAAATTATTAAACACAGAGACGGAATCACAAATCCTGGCCAATGAGATCATTAAAACCATTAAAATGTACAATAGCAAAGCACAGATAAAGTCCCTGGGCATTTCCAGAAATCTCCTCCTCTTTAGCAAAACTCTTTCCGTGAAGAGAGGAAAACGGAAGTTAACTGAAGCGAACAAGATGCATGTGGGCTGAGAAGAAGGAGCAACAGTGACAGGTAAGCTTGCAGTCCTGGAAGTCGGAGTGTAAAGCCTGTCTGGCCTCTGGGCATAACTATCACAGTGTAGGAGATGCAGGCACGGCTTATGTAAACAAATCCCCTGTTTGTTTGATTATGTAAAAAGGGATGGGAGTTGTCAGAGGGCTAACACTTAGAAGTGGTCACAGTTTCAGCACAGAGATAATACACACTGAGAAAGCACCTGACCACAGCATAATGTGTGCCGAAATTGGTGCCAGGGGCAGGACTGAAAGAACACGTCAATAGAATGATCATCATAAGCTAGAAACTTTTGTTAGTGCAAATATTTGCACATTTCAGTTTCCGCTGTGATTATACTGTATAAATGTGCATTTTGAGTGTCCTTGAAGGACATCTTCTTAAATTCTGAGTATTGTTTATCTTATAGAAATGTGATATTATCATTATTAAATCCCCCTGTCAAAGCAATTGGATATCATGAAGATATTCACAAAGCAAACCACCTACAACATCAATTTCTAAAACCAAACCAACATACAGTAACCAAAGTCAACTTTTCCTCCACACAGCAGTAAGAGTACGTGATGGTAATGCGACTAAGTTCAGGTGCTCCATCTTTCAAGGAAGAAAGAAAATTGCAAATGATCTGGAATGATCCATCTGGCCACCTTTCTGAGGTCACCTTCCTGGAAGTGATCCGTCTGGCCACCTTTCTGAGGTCACAGTCCTGGAAGTGGAGGTGCGAGATGCTGGGTAAAGGGGAGGGGGCTCCAGCGAGCATGGCTCCTCAAATCTCTGACACCATTAATCACACTTTGCAGTGGCCAGGCGAACTGTGTAACAGTGCTGAGAATGATTAATACTTAATGCAGCGTTTAAGAGAATGATTTAT
>NW_019954770.1:0-1620 GCF_002910315.2 Salvelinus sp. IW2-2015
ACTAAAGGACACCAATAATAAGAAGAGACTTGCTTGGGCCAAGAAAATGGATATTAGACCAGTGGAAATGCGTCTTTTGGTCTGGTGTCCAAATTTGAGATTTTGCCAGTAAGATTGCACCTAAATCAACCATTTATCGGATCATCAAGAACTTCAAGGAGAGCGGTTCAATTGTTGTGAAGAAGACTTCAGGGCGCCCAAGAAAGTCCAGCAAGCGKCAGGACCGTCTCCTAAAGTTGATTCAGCTGCGGGATCGGGGCACCACCAGTACAGAGCTTGCTCAGGAATGGCAGCAGGCAGGTGTGAGTGCATCTGCACGCACAGTGAGGCGAAGACTTTTGAAGGATGGCCTGGTGTCAAGGGCAGCGAAGAAGCCACTTCTCTCCAAGAAAAACATCCGGGACAGACTGATATTCTGCAAAAGGTACAGGGATTGGACTGCTGAGGACTGAGGTAAAGTCATTTTCTCTGATGAATCCCCTTTCCGATTGTTTGGGGCTGCCGGAAAAAAAGCTTGTACGGAGAAGACAAGGTGAGCGCTACCATCAGTCCTGTGTCATGCCAACAGTAAAGCATCCTGAGACCATTCATGTGTGGGGTTGCTTCTCAGCCAAGGGAGTGGGCTCACTCACAATTTTGCCTAAGAACACAGCCATGAATAAAGAATGGTTTCCAACACATCCTCCGAGAGCAACTTCTCCCAACCATCCAGGAACAGTTTGGTGACGAACAATGCCTTTTCCAGCATGATGGAGAACCTTGCCATGGGGCAAAAATGATAACTAAGTGGCTCGGGGAACAAAACATTGATATTTTGGGTCCATGGCCAGGAAACTCCCCAGACCTTAATCCCATTGAGAACTTGTGGTCAATCCTCAAGAGGCGGGTGGACAGACAAAACCCCTCAAATTCTGACAAACTCCAAGCATTGATTATGCAAGAATGGGCTGCCTTTAACTCAGGATGTGGCCCAGAAGTTAATTGACAGCATGCCAGGGAATATTGCAGAGGTCTTGCAAATATTGACTCTTTGCATCAACTTCATGTAATTGTCAATAAAAGCCTTTGACACTTATGAAATGCTTGTAATTATTCTTCAGTATTCCATAGTAACATATGACAAAAATATCTAAAGACACCGAAGCAGCGAACTTTGTCATTCTCAAAACTTTTGGCCACGACAGTATAGAGTTGAAGTCGGAAGTTACATACACTTAGGTTGGAGTCATTAAAACTCGTTTTTCAACCACTCCACAAATTTCTTGTTTAACAAACTATAGTTTTGGCAAGTCGGTTCCGACATCTATTTTGTGCATGACACAAGTAATTTTTACAACAATTGTTCACGGATAGATTATTTCAATTATATTTCACTGTATCACAATTTCAGMGGGTCAGAAGTTTACWTACACTAAGTTGAATGTGCCTCTAAACAGTTTGGAAAATTCCAGAAAATGATGTCATGGCTTTAAAAGCTTCAGATAGGCTAATTAAAATAATTTGAGTCAATTGGAGGTGTACCTGTGGATGTATTTCAAGGCCTATCTTCAAACTCAGTGCCTCTTTGCTTGACATCATGGGAAAATCAAAAGAAATCAGTCAAGACTTCAGAAATAAAAT
>NW_019954771.1:0-1620 GCF_002910315.2 Salvelinus sp. IW2-2015
CTATAAAAATTAAACTTTCATGAAATCACACATTCAATATACCAAATTAAAGCTACACTTGTTGTGAATCCAGCCAACGTGTCAGATTTTAAAAAATGCTTTTCGGCGAAAGCAAACGATGCTATTATCTGAGGATAGCAACCAAACAAACACAGACCATCATATTTCAACCCTCCAGGCGTGACACAAAATGCAGAAATAAAGATATAATTCATGCCTTACCTTTGACGAGCTTCTTCTGTTGGCACTCTAATATATCCCATAAACATCACAAATGGTCCTTTTGTTCGATTAATTCTGTCGATATATATCCAAAATGTGAATTTATTTGGCGCGTTTGATCAAGAAAAACACCGGTTCCAACTTGCGCAACGTGACTAAAGAATATCTCAAAAGTTACCTGTAAGCTTTGCAGCAATATTTCAAACTACTTTTGTAATACAACTTTATGTATTTTTTTATGGAAATAATCGATAAAATTGAAGACGGGATGATCTGTTGTTCAATACTGGAGGAAAACAAAATGTAGCTAGCTTTCAGGTCATCCGCCTCTAACAAAGAGCACACTTCCCTCTAGCCTCATTCTGAACAGTGTTACTACTGGAGGAAAAACCTCAACCAACTTCTTGTCAATATGGGGGCGCTGTTTCCCCATTGGAAAAAATCGTGGCCAAATTAAACTGCCTCGTACTCAATTCTAGATCGTACAATATGCATATTATTATTACTATTGGATAGAAAACACTCTCAAGTTTCTAAAACCGTTTGAATTATATCTGTGAGTAAAACAGAACTCATTTTGCAGCAAACTTCCTGATAGGAAGTGAAAAATCTGAAATCGAGGCTCTGTTCCAGGGGCTTCCTATTAATTTGCCTGAAATCTATGGATATACATGCACTTCATACGCCTTCCACTAGATGTCAACAGGCAGTGAGAGGTGGAATGGGGTGTCTAGCTTGATCTGAGGTCGAACAAGAGCTTTTGGAATGACGTGTCTGGAAATTTCATTGTCTTCGAAGGCGCAAGAAGGAACCCCAGATTGCCTTCTGAAAAGCCTTCGGTATACACGGTAGATATCTCCGGCTCTGATTTTATTTGATAGATGTGATAAAAACATCATAAAGTAGTTTTTTTCAACCGAGTTGTATCAGTTTATTGAACGTTTATTGCGAGTTTTGGAATTTTCTTTTCTTTTCTTTGCGTCAGGTGAAGTTGGGCACGTTTGCGCCACATGGCTAGCTATGGGGGTGGAAGCATCATGTTGTGGGGGTGCTTTGCTGCAGGAGGGACTGGTGCACTTCACAAAATAGATGTCATCGTGAGGTAGGAAAATTATGTGGATATTTTGAAGCAACATCTCAAGACATCAGTCAGGAAGTTAAAGCTTGGTCTCAAATGCGTCTTCCAAATGGACAATGACCCCAAGCATACTTCCAAAGTTGTGGCAAAATGGCTTAAGGACAACAAAGTCAAGGTATTGGAGTGGCCATCACAAAGACCTGACCTCAATCCTATTGAAAATTTGTGGGCAGAACTGAAAAAGCGTGTGCGAGCAAGGAGGCCTACAAACCTGACTCAGTTACACCAGCTCTGTCAGGAGGATTGGGCCAAAATTCACC
>NW_019954772.1:0-1620 GCF_002910315.2 Salvelinus sp. IW2-2015
TGCCACTTCGCCTCACATTAGCATCAACGGAAGGGCACTGGCAAAGAGCTGAGCAGAGTTAAGGCACCAAGGGGCAAGGGTGGCAAGAGAGGGGAGGAGCGGTGAGGCGAAAAATAGTTTTGAAAAAGCAAGTCCTGCCACTAAACATCAGTTGAGCTACACTTGAGCTACACTCTTAGAAAAAAAGGTTCCAAAAGGATTGGTCGGCTATCCCCATAGAAGAACCCTTTTTGGTACTAGGTAGAATTATTTTGGGTTCCATGTAGAACCCTCTGTGGAAAGGGTTTTACATGGAACCCAAAAGAGTTCTACCTGAAACCAAAAGGGTTCCACCTGGAACCAAAAAGGGTTATTCAAACATTTTCCTATGGAGACAGCTGAAAAACTGTTTTAGGTTCCAGATGGCACTTTGGTTCTAAAATAACCTTTACATTGACCCCCTCCATTTGTTTTTACACTGCTGCTACTCGCTGTTTATTCAGAATTTGCTCTTAACTGACTTGCCTAGTTAAATAAAGGTAAAATAAAAAATTTATTAAACACAGAGACGGAATCACAAATCCTGGCCAATGAGATCATTAAAACCATTAAAATGTACAATAGCAAAGCACAGATAAAGTCCCTGGGCATTTCCAGAAATCTCCTCCTCTTTAGCAAAACTCTTTCCGTGAAGAGAGGAAAACGGAAGTTAACTGAAGCGAACAAGATGCATGTGGGCTGAGAAGAAGGAGCAACAGTGACAGGTAAGCTTGCAGTCCTGGAAGTCGGAGTGTAAAGCCTGTCTGGCCTCTGGGCATAACTATCACAGTGTAGGAGATGCAGGCACGGCTTATGTAAACAAATCCCCTGTTTGTTTGATTATGTAAAAAGGGATGGGAGTTGTCAGAGGGCTAACACTTAGAAGTGGTCACAGTTTCAGCACAGAGATAATACACACTGAGAAAGCACCTGACCACAGCATAATGTGTGCCGAAATTGGTGCCAGGGGCAGGACTGAAAGAACACGTCAATAGAATGATCATCATAAGCTAGAAACTTTTGTTAGTGCAAATATTTGCACATTTCAGTTTCCGCTGTGATTATACTGTATAAATGTGCATTTTGAGTGTCCTTGAAGGACATCTTCTTAAATTCTGAGTATTGTTTATCTTATAGAAATGTGATATTATCATTATTAAATCCCCCTGTCAAAGCAATTGGATATCATGAAGATATTCACAAAGCAAACCACCTACAACATCAATTTCTAAAACCAAACCAACATACAGTAACCAAAGTCAACTTTTCCTCCACACAGCAGTAAGAGTACGTGATGGTAATGCGACTAAGTTCAGGTGCTCCATCTTTCAAGGAAGAAAGAAAATTGCAAATGATCTGGAATGATCCATCTGGCCACCTTTCTGAGGTCACCTTCCTGGAAGTGATCCGTCTGGCCACCTTTCTGAGGTCACAGTCCTGGAAGTGGAGGTGCGAGATGCTGGGTAAAGGGGAGGGGGCTCCAGCGAGCATGGCTCCTCAAATCTCTGACACCATTAATCACACTTTGCAGTGGCCAGGCGAACTGTGTAACAGTGCTGAGAATGATTAATACTTAATGCAGCGTTTAAGAGAATGATTTAT
>NW_019954773.1:0-1620 GCF_002910315.2 Salvelinus sp. IW2-2015
TGTCTGAACATGCTGTGTTTGTGTTTCAGGGTGGAGGATGCCGGTTCCTTCGTTATGACTGTAATGTCGAAGCGCCTCGTAAAGGATGGTCGTTCATGCACCCAGGCAGACTGACTCACTACCACGAGGGCCTGCCTACAACCAGCGGGACTAGATACATCATGGTTTCCTTTGTTGACCCCTAAACCCTGACCTCTAACCCCTGAACACACCACCCAGCGGGACTAGATACATTATGGCATCCTTCATAGACCCATAGACACTGGTGGCGCGTGCGTGTGTGTGTGTGTGTGTGTGTGTGTGTGTGTGTGTGTGTGTGTATGTGTGTGTATTTGTGTGTGTGTGTGTGTGTCAGTCAGTCACATAGCAGATGGGTCCTCTCGTTGCCGTAGTAACACAAACCACTGAGTTTCATAGCAACCAGTTGAGCGACTTGAATCGTGATCAGATCAGGCCAATCAGCTGCGGAGAGGTCAGTCTGATGAAACCTCCACCGCGCTGCCTTGGTTATGTACACGTTAGTCATTTAGCGGACGCTCCAGAGAGACTTACATTCAGTACAGTCACCTTCAGATAGCTAGGAGAGACAACCAGTCATAGTCAGTACATTCATCTACAGATAGCTAGGTGAGACAACCACATATCACAGTCATAGTCAATACATTTCTTTCTCAATATGCTTCCTCATTTTTCCTCGATCCCTGACCTCTGCAGCTGTGTGTGTTCATTTAAGTGTTTGATGTAACGGCAGGCTGATGTGGGTGTCATGTTACAGCGTTGCTATAGTAACCAGCCTCTCCCTGTGATTGGAGAAAAGATGATTGACACTCTCCTAAGAGAGGAAACCGAACGTTCTGATAGAAATACCATGAATAGATCATCTGAGCTGTTCTACATGATAGAAACTCCAATCAATAGATCTGAAAAACACTCCACAAGACGTAGTTCTATAATATCATGAGTAGATCGGCACTGTCTGTTCTACATGATCTGTGTCTATGTGCTGTCTGTTCTACATGATCTGTGTCTATGTGCTGTCTGTTCTACATGGTCTGTGTCTATGTGCCGTCAGTTCTACATGATCTGTGTCTACGTGCTGTCTGTTCTACATGATCTTTGTCTATGTGCTGTCTGTTCTACATGATCTGTGTCTATGCGGTTGTCTTGAAGGTAATGTTGTATAGTTGTATATTTCAGAAACCAACGCTTCCTTGGTCTTCAGAGGTCTGTCAGAAACTTGGATTTTATCATCATGTTTTAAACTGCTGTTTCAGACACAAATATTGCAACGTAAATCTGGTGTTTTTTTATTGGTATATTTTGTTATTGTATTCTAGTGTTCTGGTCCCATGTTAGCAATCAAAGTGTATCTGTCCCTCTGACGTGCTTCGATCAAGCTTTGTACAAAGTGCCCTAAATTATTTGTTATGATTGTAGAAATAAAGTTTCACATTTTAATAAATAATTAGATCTATATGTCTGTCTGTTAGTTTGCTGTCTTTGTTTGTGTGATTATTTGGTTGAGAGTTCAGCAGTTAACCACTAGATGGCGTATCATATAGATTGTAGTTCAGCAGTTAACCACTAGATGGCGTATCATATAGATTGTAGTTCAGCAGT
>NW_019954774.1:0-1619 GCF_002910315.2 Salvelinus sp. IW2-2015
GTTACCACCGCTACCACTGCTACCACCGGTACCACCGTTACTACTGTTACCACTGTGACCACTGTTACCACCAATACTACTGTTACTATTTTTACCACTGTTACAACTGTTACTACTGTTACCATTGTTACCACTGTTACTACTGTTACCACTGTTACTACTGTCACCACCACTACCACTGCTACCACCGGTACCACCGTTACTACTGTTACCACTGTGACCACTGTTACCACCAATACTACTGGCACCACTGTCACCACTGTTACCACCGTTACTACTGTTACCACCGTTACTACTGTCACCACTGTTGCAACTGTTACTACTATTACCACTGTTAAAACTGTTACCACTTTTACTACTGATACTATTGTTACCACTGTTACTTCTGATACTACTGTTACCACTGTTACTACTGTTACCACTATTGCAAATGTTACTACTGTTACCACTGTTACTACTGATACTACTGTTACCACTGTTAAAACTGTTATCACTGTTACTACTGTTGCCAATGTTACTACTGTTACTACTGTTACCACTGTTACCACTGTTACCACTGTTATAACTGTTACCACTATTACCACTGTTACCAATGTTACTACTGATACCAATGTTACTACCGTTACCACTGTTACAACTGTTACCACTGTTACCACTGATACTACTGTTACTACTCTTACTACTTGTACCACTGTTACTGCTGTTACTACTGTGTAATAACATGTTGTAGATGAAAATGGTTAGTATGTGTGTATGTTTAGACTTTAACGGTAAACAACACGTTCAATCAATAACAGAAGGACTCACTACAGCCAGTTTAGTTGTTTATATAAATTTCATGAAAATATCTACAGAAATATGGGAAAGTTAGATACAATTATTTACAGTAACAAATGAAGCAACAAAGCTTCAATACCATGTCTAAAGACCAACCCTTCACATCCCGGCCTACATGGAAGAATCTCTCTCATTGGTCAAGCTGTATTCCAGCATACACAGTCTCCTCCTGCCCCTGAGGTCTGTCTCTCTCTGTGGTTGGTCTGGAACCCTTCAATACCACAACCTGTCCATACCCCACGTCCTCTGAAACCTCCCTGTGTTTCTCCATCTTCTTTAGAATATTGCTGTCAGCATATTCAAGTTCTGGACTCTCATCAGCATCTGTGTGGACTGGGGAGATGTGACAGGAGTGTTTGGAGGGGGGTTGACTACTGCACAGATCATTTGTAGACAATTACACTTTGAGGGTCAAAAGCCTACTTAATGGCCCAGTGCAGTCCAAATCATGTTTTTGCTGTGTTTATATCATATTGTACAACAGCTGATGAAAATAACACTGTAAAAGTATGAAAACATAATTTCCTGATAGTTGTTGGTTGAAAATACAATCTACACATGACCTTCTATTCTGCAGGTTTGCTTGGGCAGGAGTTTCAGCTTTCCATGGTGACCTCACCATGTGGTAAATTGTTTAATAGACCAATAACAGAAGAGTTCCAAARCTCTCTGCCAATAACAGCTAGTTTTCAGTTGTCCACTTTCCACTCAGACCACTCCCAGACAGTCCTAGCAAAATTCTTCCTTTTGAAATAATGATTTGCTAAAACACTATTTTTGCC
>NW_019954775.1:0-1619 GCF_002910315.2 Salvelinus sp. IW2-2015
AGCGGTATCACGGCTGCGTGGTCCCATGGTGTTTATACTTGCGTACTATTGTTTGTACAGATGAACGTGGTACCTTCAGGCGTTTGGAAATTGCTCCCAAGGATGAACCAGATTTGTGGAGGTCTACACATTTTTTTCTTAGGTCTTGACTGATTTCTTTTGATTTTCCCATGATGTCAAGCAAAGAGGTACTGAGTTTGAAGGTAGGCCTTGAAATACATCCACAAGTACACCTCCAATTGACTCAAATGATGTCACTTAGCCTATCAGAAGCTTCTATAGCCATGACATAATTTTCTGGAATTTTCCAAGCTGTTTAAAGGCACAGTCAACTTAGTGTATGTAAACTTCTGACCCACTGGAATTGTGATACAGTGAATTATAAGATAAATAATCTGTCTGTAAACACTTGTTGGAAGAATTACTTGTGTCATGCACAACGTAGATGTCCTAACCGACATGCCAAAACTATAGTTAACAAGAAATTTGTGGAGTGGTTGAAAAATGAGTTTTAATGACTCCAACCTAAGTGTATGTAAACTTCCGACTTCAACTGTACATGTTAGAATCACCTTTGGCAGAGATTACAGCTGTGAATCTTTCTGGGTAAATCTCAGAGATTTGCACACTTGGATTGTACAATATTTGCCCATCATTCTTCACAAAATTCTTCAAGCTCTGTCAAATTGGTTGTTTATCATTGCTAGACAACCATATTCAAGTTTTGACATAGATTTTCAAGCAGATTTAAATCAAAACTGTAACTCGGCCACTCGGGAACATTTACTATCTTCTCTGTAAGCAACTCCAGTGTATATTTGGCCTTGTGTTATAGGTAATTTCCTGCTGAAAGGCGAATTCATCTCCCAGCGTCTAGTGGAAAGCAGACTGAACTAGGTTTTCATCTAGGATTTTTCCTGTGCATAGCTCCATTCCATTTATTTTTTATCCTGGAAAACTTCCCAGTCCTTAATGATTGAAAGCATATCCATAATGTGATGCAGCCACCACTAAGCTTAAAAATGTGGAGAGGGGTACTCAGAAATGTGTTGCCCCAAACATAACACTTTGTATTCAGGACAAAAAGTTAATTGATTTGCCACATTTTTGAAGTATTACTTTAGTACCTTGTTGCAAATAGGATGCGTGTTTWGTAATACGTTTATTCTGTACAGGCTTCCTTCTTTTCACTCTGTCAATTAGGTTAGTATTGTGGAGTACCTACAATGTTGTTGATCCACAGCCATTAAACTCTGTAACTGTTTTAAAGTCACCATTGGCCTCATGGTGAAATCCCTGAGCGGTTTCCTTCCTCTCCGGTAACTGAGTTAGGAAGGATACATGTATCTTTGTAGTGACTGGGTGTATGGACACACCATCCAAAGGTTAATTAATAACTTCACCATGCTCAAAGAGATATTCAATATCTGCTTTTTTTACCATCTACCAATAGGTGCCCTTCTTTGCGGGGCATTGAAAAACCTTCCTTTTCTTGGAGTTTTAAATTCACTGCTCGACTGAGGGCTGAGGATACAGAGATGAGGTAGCTTGACTGAGGGACTGAGGATACAGAGATGAGGTAGCTTGACTGAGGGACTGAGGATACAGAGATGAGGTAG
>NW_019954776.1:0-1619 GCF_002910315.2 Salvelinus sp. IW2-2015
AGAGCCTGGACTTGAACCCGATAAGAACATCTTTGGAGAGACCTGAAAATAGCTGTGCAGCGACGCTCCCCATCCAATCTGACAGAGCTTGAGAGGATCTGCAGAGAAGAATAGGAGAAACTCCCCAAATACAGTTGTGCCATACTTGTAGCGTCATACCCAAGAAGACTCGAGGCTGTAATCGCTGCCAAAGGTGCTTCAACAAAGTACTGAGTAAAGGGTCTGAATACTTATGTAAATGTGA
This sequence comes from Salvelinus sp. IW2-2015, assembly GCF_002910315.2. Classification (NCBI taxonomy): domain Eukaryota; kingdom Metazoa; phylum Chordata; class Actinopteri; order Salmoniformes; family Salmonidae; genus Salvelinus; species Salvelinus sp. IW2-2015. The sequence goes on from NW_019954776.1 coordinate 245, forward strand.
TATTTCCGTTTTTTTATTTTATACATTTGCAAAAATGTCTACAAACCTGTTTTTTGCTTTGTCATTATGGGGTATTGTGTGTCGACTGATGAGGGGAAAAAACAATTCAATACATTTTAGAATAAGGCTGTAATGTAACAAAATGTGGAAAAAGTCAATGGGTCAGAATATTTTCTGAATGCATTGTACGTGTAACACACAGGATATGAACCTAGATCTCCCACCGGAGCAACCAACATCTTAGACTGTTAGACCAATAGGTAATTCCCTTTTAGGCTGAAGGCAAACACTGGTTTTGAAGTTCGCAGGCGGGGCTACCTCATCACATGATCATGACCGACTCATGTCCGCTCCATTCTGTAGATGTGTGTGTCAGACTGAAAAAACAATAGTCCCTAAGCATATGGATAACACCATAATGTCATTAAAATTAGATAAAGTTTAGAAAATAAAGAAATAATCTGTAATTTCCCGAGTCCATTTCAATATCCAATCAGCCTGGCGTCTTGATTTTGAGAAGTGTGTTTTGCTTTCCAACATTCTGCTCAGAAGTCCTGAACATATAAATGTCTGCTTTGATTGATGGCTCCAATTTACACCCCCGTAATTTCTAATATTAAACTCTGACTAATGCATACAATTCAGTTAGCAGCAACACACACACACACACATGCTTACACTTACACACATACACCACATGACCGAAAGTATGTGGGCACCTGCTCATCCAACATCTCATTCCAAAATCATGGGCATTAATAAGGAGTCGGCCCCCCCTTTGCTGCTGTAACATCCTTCTCTCTTCTGGGAAAGCTTTCCACTAGATGTTGGAACATTGCTGTGAGGACTTGCTTCCATTCAGACACAAGAGCATTAGTGAAGTCGGGCACTCATGTTGGTCGATTAGGCCTGGCTCGCAGTCGGCGTTCCAATTCATCTCAAAGGTGTTCGATGGGGTTGAGGTCAGGGCTCTGTGCAGGCCAGTCAAGTTCTTACACACTGATCTCAACAAACCATTTCTGTATGAACCTCGTTTTGAGCACCAGAGCATTGTCATGCTGAAAGATGAAAGGACCTTCCCCAAACTGTTGCCACAAAGTTGGAAGCACAGAATTGTCTACAATGTCATTGTATGCTGTAGCGTTAAGATTACCCTTCACTGGAACTAAGGGGCCTAGCCCGAACCATGAAAAACAGCCCCAGACCATTATTCCTCCTTCACCAAACTTTAKAGTTGGCACTATGCATTCGGGCAGGTAGCATTCTCCTGGCATCTTATTTATCTTTCTAGCTGGCTAAGTAATACTAGACAGAGCCCTTTAACGTTTCTGCAATAGTTAGGAACTTAAATAAATAAGATATGTTTCAATATGAA
>NW_019954777.1:0-1618 GCF_002910315.2 Salvelinus sp. IW2-2015
CTCTACCAATCTTCTTACTTTCTCTCCTACCATCTTCTGGTACCTCTCTCTTACCATCGCCTACTCTCTCTCTATCGATCTCATTACTCTTCTCTCTACCATCTCTTACTCTCTGCTCCTCTGACCATCGCTTTTACTCTGCTCTCTTACCACTCTCGCTACTCTCTCTCTTACCATTCTCTGACCTCTCTCTCTTGTACCATCTCTGACTCTCGCTCTCGTACCACTCTTACGCCTCTGACCCATCTCTTACTCTCTCTCTCTACCATCTCCTACTTCTTTTTTACCATCTCTTACTCTCTCTCTACCATCTCCTACTCTCTCTCTACATCTCTTAACTCTCTCTCTCTACCATCTCTTGACTTCTCTCTCATATCATCTGCTTACTCGGTCTTTTTGTTCTCTCTTTCTTCTTCTCACTCTTTCTTTGACACACACATTCACACACACTCGAATGCACGTATACGTTATATACAGACACACAAAAACATATAGAATATATTGATTGTTGGTGTGTTTGTCCTCTTACAGCCAGGGGAGGGAACACATTAAATCCTCTTCCTGCCTCTGCACATGTCTTGTTAATGCTGTCCATATGCACCTTGCGTCGTTGGCTGTCTATAAATACGTAGCAGCCYCATTTGGAGGCATTTAGTGATGTTAAGTCCAGAGGTAAGCTCCAGTGCTTAGAGGCTGATCATGTGTGCCGATGCCAGAGTTTAATCCTCTAAGTCAAAGGTATTGTAGCTCCTTCAACACACCCAACACTTGTTTTTATTCTGTCACTAGGGGGAGTCACATGGTCAACATTCTGCTTCCCTTTGCTGCGGGATGTTGTTACGTTAATGATTTCAGAACATATTTGCTGCTATTGGTTGACTGCAACAAGAGGCAGTAGTAAAGTCAAGGGCTTGTTGAGATAGTTCAATGTTTGCCTTGGCGTTTTTGCAATTTTTATATTTTTAAGAAAATGTCCATTACCAAGGCTCTTTAAGTTATTTTATTAGAAGGCAGCAGGTTTTAGAAAGCGTCAAAGCCACTCTGGAAACCAAAGAAAAGTGAATKGACCACCACTGAATATCTAGCAATCCCTGGAACATCAAGTGTTTCTGGAACATTGTTATAAGGTTGTGCAGGGTCAGGAATAGGAATAGTAATGACTGACAGGAGGGTTCTCCAAGGAGGGGCTTCTCATCATAACACTCCTCAACTGGTCCTTGTATACAACTGGCAAGGCCACATCCCATAAGCACACATTCTCTGAACTGCCTCTGGCGCTAACAAAACCCCTACATTTTTTATACATAAAACAGACAGAAGGATTGCTTTTCCCCCAAAAGGTTGTGCAGCAACAAAAGTGCTGCATTACGTATATCAGAGAYCATGCAGTGTCGAGTAAGGTTCAGAATACAACCACCTGAATYGGTCCATTATACTAAACAATGCCTTAAAAATCACCAGCACAGCTTAAGCAATGTCATTTGGAAGTCCTAATCTACTTGTTTAAGATAGGTACAAGTGGATGGGTACCTACGTTGTCTTTGTGGGAGGGGAGCTTCATCCCATAGTCAATGAACTGACCATAGTCAGACCACAGGAAGTAAGACTGATGCACCAA
>NW_019954778.1:0-1618 GCF_002910315.2 Salvelinus sp. IW2-2015
TTGCCTGAGATCTGTGTGCGCGGTCGATCAGGATGGCCGTTTTGAAGTGTTCACTCCCCAACAATGCCAGTATCAGCTCCGAGACAAATTCAGTGGGTTTCCCTTTCTCAGTGTCCTCCTGGATCCCACATATTCGGATGTTCTGGCGTCTTGAATGCGACTCGAGCATTTCCAGTCGGGCCTTCAGGGTTTTGTTGTCATTTTTGAACGTTGCGCACTGTTTCTCTATGTCCTGTAGCCTGGCCTCGTGATCGACTGTCGTCTGCTCAACCTCGTGCACCCTTCCCTTAGTTGCCTTCACAGTTTCGGCCAAAGTCCCAATACTCTTTGAGATATCAGCCAGCCTTGTGTCCACCTTCTTGCTTAGTGAGTTTATGGCAGCCAGTATGTCACTTTGAGTAGGATCTGTGGGGAACTTGGAAGCTAGCCTCTTCAGCTAGCTCCTCATGGGTCGGCGACGTTGAAATTGGTTCGTTGTCTATCTCATTCCAATTATCTTYTTTAGCGCCCCCTTTTTTGGTGTCTTTTCCCTTTGTCATATTTGTTTGAAGTTATAGGTTGTGAGAGGTTAAGATAAATACTAATTTGTTTCAAAATAGAGCGGAGCTCTAGCAAAGCACATCTACTCCATAGCACGCTCTCTAGCGCCCCCCGGATTGGAGATGCTTAATGTGAGTCTGGAAGGAGAGTTTACAGTCTAACCAGACACCTAGGTATTTGTAGTTGTCCACATATTCTAAGTCAGAACTGTCCAGAGTAGTGATGCTAGTCGGGCAGGCGGGTGCGGGCAGCAATCGGTTGAAGAGCATGCATTTAGTTTTACTAGCATTTAAAAACCAGTTGGAGGCCACGGAAGGAGTGTTGTATGGCATTGAAGCTCGTTTGGAGGTTTGTTAACACAGTGTCCAAAGAAGGGCCAGATGTATACAGAATGGTGTCATCTGCGTAGAGGTGTATCAGAGAATCACCAGCAGCAAGAGCAACATCATTGATATATCGAGAGAAAAGAGTCGGCCCAAGAATTGAACCCTGTGGCAACCCCATATAGACTGCCAGAGGTCCGGACAACAGGCTCTCCGATTTGACACACTGAACTCTATCTGAGAAGTAGTTGGTGAACCAGGCGAGGCAGTCATTTGAGAAACCAAGGCTATTGAGTCTGCCGATAAGAATGTGGTGATTGACAGAGTCGAAAGCCTTGGCCAGGTCGATGAATACGGCTGCGCAGTACTGTCTTTTATTGATGGTGGTTATGATATCGTTTAGGACCTTGAGCGTGGCTGAGGTTTACCCATGACCAGCTCGGAATCCAGATTCCATAGTGGAGAAGGTACGGTGGAATTCGAAATGGTCAGTGATCTGTTTGTTAACTTAGCTTTCGAAGATTTTAGAAAGGCAGGGCAGGATGGATGTAGGTCTATAACAGTTTGGGTCTAGAGTGTCTCCCCTTTGAAGAGGGGGATGACCGCGGCAGTTTTCCAATCTTTGGGGATCTCAGATGATACGAAATAGAGGTTGAACATACTAGTAATAGGGGTTGCAACAATTGTGGCGGATAATTTTAGAAAGAGAGGGCCCAGATTGTCTAGCCCAGTTGATTTGCAGGGATCCAGATTTT
>NW_019954779.1:0-1618 GCF_002910315.2 Salvelinus sp. IW2-2015
TAAATTCACTTGATTGGACATGATTTGGAAAGGCACACACCTGTCTATATAAAGTCCCACAGTTGATAGTGCATGTCAGAGCAAAAACCAAGCCATGAGGTCGAAGGAATTATCYGTGGAGCTCTCGACTGTGTCGAGGCACAGATCTGGAGAAGGGAACCGAAAAAATTATGCAGCATTGAAGGTCCCCAAGAACACAGTGGCCTCCATCATTCTTAAATGGAAGAAGTTTCAAACCACCAAGGCTGTTCCTAGAGCTGGCCGCTTGGCCAACCTGAGCAATCAGGGGAGAAGGGCCTTGGTCAGGGAAGTGACCAAGAACCAGATGGTCCGTCTGACAGAGCTCTAGAGTTCCTCTGTGGAGATGGGAGAAACTTCCAAAAGGACAACCACCTCTGCAGCAAGCCACCAATCAGGCCTTTATGGTAGAGTGGCCAGACGGAAGCCACTCAATAAAAGGCACATGACAGCCCGCTTGGAGTTTGCCAAAAGGCACCTGAAGACTCTCAGACCATGAGAAACAAGATTATCTGGTCTGATGAAACCAAGATTGAACTCTTTGGCCTGAATGCCAAGCGTCACGTCGGGAGGAAACCTGGCACCATCCCAACGGTGAAGCATGGTGGTGGCAGCATCATGTTTTGGGGATGTTTATCAGCAGTAGGGACTGGGAGACTAGTCAGGATCCAGGCAAAGATTAACAGAGCGAAGTACAGCAATATCCTTGATGAAAACCTGCTCCAGAGTGCTCGGGACCTCAGACTGGGGTGAAGGTTCACCTTCCAACAGGACAACAACCCTAAGCACACAGCCAAGACAACACAGGAGTGGCTTCGGGACAAGTCTCTAAATGTCCTTGAGTGGCCCAGCCAGAGCCCGGACTTGAATCCAATTGAACATCTCTGGAGAGACCTGAAAGTAGCTGTGCAGCAACGCTCCCCATCCACCCTGACAGGGCTTGAGAGGATCTGCAGAGAAGAATTGGAGAAACTCCCCAAATACAGGTGTGCTAAGCGTAGCATCATACCCAAGAAGACTTGATGCTGTAATCGCTGCCAAAGGTGCTTCAACAAAGTACTGAGTAAAGGGTCTGAATACTTATGTAAATGTGATATCAGTTTTTCATTTGTAATAAATTTACAAAAATGTCTTCTTTTTTTTTGTTGCTTTGCCATTATGAGTTATTGTGTGTACATTGATGAAGGAAAAACACTTTTAATGAATTTTAGAATAAGGCTGTAATGTAACAAACAACATGTGATCATGCAGACATTGTCCGTGTTCGAAAGGATCAAAACCGCAATGTATCATGGGTAAATTGTGACTGACTGATCTACAAATAATAATGAGTCAGTCGGCAGTCGTCTGCAGTCGTTTTGATATGCTCTCGAACACGGCCATTGATTCAGCTTTGATCTAACTTTATTATGCGAGCACCGTTCGGTATCCTGTTCTCTACAAGTTACATTTAAGTCATTTAGCAGACGCTCTTATCCAGAGTGACTTACAAATTGGAAAGTTCATACATATTCATCCTGGTCCCCCCGTGGGGAATGAACCCACAACCCTGGCGTTGCAAGCGCCATGCTCTACCAACTGAGCCACACGGGACCACAAG
>NW_019954780.1:0-1617 GCF_002910315.2 Salvelinus sp. IW2-2015
AAGTGGTTAAAACAAGTTACCAGTATCTTATACAATTTCTTACATGGGTTAACTTCACTGCGCTACGGATACCGAATACGGGTTCACTTTCCTAAACAACCGCTGAATTGCAGGGCGCCAAATTCAAAAATATTACTAAAAATATTTATAATCATGCAATAACAAGTGAAATATACCAAAACACAGCTTAGCTTGTTGTTAATCCACCTATCGTGTCAGATTTTGAAAATATATTTTACAGCGAAAGAAATCCAAGCTTTTGTGAGTGTAGCTGTCAATGCTACAACAGCTTAGCCTTATATTAGCTTGGTCACGAAAGTAAGAAAAGCAATAAAATTAATCGCTTACCTTTGATAATCTTCTGGTGTTTCCACTCACGAGACTCCCAGTTACACAACAAATCTTCTTTTTGTTCGATAAATATTACTTTTATCACAAAAAAACGCCATTGGGGTTGCGCATTATTTTGAGAAAAAAAAAGCCGTGTTCCGTTCGACAAATCCCAAAAAGTGTCCGAAATGTTCGTAGAAACATTTCAAATGTTTTTTATAATCAATCCTCAGGTTGTCTTTAACAAACATAATCGATAATGTTGCAACCGGACCATAACCTATTCTTTAAGAGAGAAACGGAAAATGGGGAGCCCCTCTCTCGCTCGCAGGAATTATTCCCAGGACACTTGACTAGTTTTGAAAAAACTCGTTCATTTTTCAAAATAAAAGCCTGAAACTATGTCTAAAGCCTGGCCAAAGCCTGAGGAAGCCATTGGAAAAGCAATATGGTTGATACCCCTTTAAATGGAGGTTAGACGGGCCAGGAAACAAAGATAAAAAAAGAAAAATATCACTTCCGGGTTACTTTTTCTCAAGATTTCACTTGCAGAATAAGTATTCTTTTTCTCACAGACAATATTTTGACAGTTTTGGAAACTTTGGAGTGTTTTCTATCCTAATCTGTAAATGATATGCATATTCTACGATCTGGGCCAGATAAAATGTCCGTTTACGTTGGGCACGTTATTTGAAAAAAAAAAAAAAATCTGACCCTTAGCGCTAAGAAGTTAAGTTAACCTCTCTGGGATCGCGGGACGCTTGRGTCCCAACAGCCTGTTAAAATGTAGAGCGCCAGATTTAAAAAAAAAATCTATAAAATCAAACTTTATTAAATTACACATATAAGATACCAAATTAAAGCTACACTCGTTGTGAATCCAGCCAACATGTCAGATTTCAAAAAGGCTTTTCGGCGAAAGCATAAGATGCTATTATCTGATGATAGTGCAATGGCTACACTATCTTTGTTGACAATTTCAACCATGCCGGCGCTACTCAAAACGCAGAAATAAAATATAAAACATGCATTACCTTTGACGAGATTCTTTTGTTGGCACTCCAATATGTCCCATAAACATCACAAATGGTCCTTTAGTTCGATTAATTCCGTCCATATATATCCAAATTGTCCATTTATTTGGCGCCGTTGTACCAGGAAAAAAAGCGTTCAATTTGCGCAAAATCACGACAAAATATCAAAAAAATTTCCTCTAAACTTTGCCAAAACATTTCAAAGTACTTTTGTAATACAACTTAAGGTATTTGTAAACGTTAATAATCGATC
>NW_019954781.1:0-1616 GCF_002910315.2 Salvelinus sp. IW2-2015
GCTGATTTCTTTTGATTTTCCCATGATGTCAAGCAAAGAGGCACTGAGTTTGAAGGTAGGCCTTGAAATACATCCACAGGTACAAATGATGTCAATTAGCCTATCAGAAGCTTCTAAAGCCATGACATCATTTTCTGGAATTTTCCAAGCTGTTTAAAGGCACAGTCAACTTAGTGTATGTAAACTTCTGACCCACTGGAATTGTGATACAGTGAATTATAAGTGAAATAGTCTGTAAACAATTGTTGGAAAAATTACTTGTATCATGCACAAAGTGGATGTCCTAACCGACTTGCCAAAACTATAGTTTGTTAACAAGAGATTTGTGGAGTGGTTGAAAAACAAGTTTTATTGACTCCAACCTAAGCGTATGTAAACTTCCGACTTCAACTGTATATACGCTGACGACTCAACCGTATACACGCCGGCTGCAACAGTCAAATAAATAACAGACACTTAACATAGAGCTCCAATCAGTTTTAGAATGGGTAACTACCAATAGGCTGGTGCTAAATATCTCAAAACCTAAAAGCCTTTTTGGGACAAATCACTTGCTCAATGCTAAACCTCGTTTAGATCTAATATTGAATAATGTGGCTATTGAGCAAGTTGAGGAGACTAAACTGAGTGTAACCCTAGATAGAAAGCTGTCATGGTCAAAACAGACTCAATGGTTGCTAAAATGGGAAGAGGTCTGTCCGTGATAGGTCATTCCTCTGCCTTCTTGACATCTCAGTTGACCAGACAGGTCCCTACAGGCCCTAGTTGTCGCACCCGGACTACTGCCCAGCTGTGTGGACATGTGCGGCAAAGAAGGACATAGGTGAATTGCAGTTGGTCCAGAACAAAGCAGCATGTATCGCACTTAGATGTACGTTGAGGGAAAGTGTCAGTAACATGTATGTCAGTCTCTCCTGGCTCAAAGAGGAGAGATTGKCTGCATCACTATTGGTCTTTGTGCAACGGATTGATCTGATGAAGGTACCGAACTGTCTGTTCAAGCAGTTGGCACATAGTTCAGACACTCATCGGTACAACACAAGACATGCAACCAGATGTCTCTTCACAGTCCCCAGGTCCAGAACAGAGGCTGGGTAACACACAGTATTAAATAGAGRCATGACGACATGGAACTCTGCCACAGCAGGTAACTCAAGCTAGCAATAAAACCATTTCAAAAAAATAATAATAACACCTTACTGCACAAAGGGGACTGTGAAGAGACACAGAACCTTTAATATATCTTGTATTGTAATTTGCACTGTACTATGTATTAGACCTAGATATTGTGTGTATGTACTGATATGTAGGCTGTGTGTGACATTTTAAACGCATCTATTTCAGTTCTTCACTAATAATGTTCTGTACTATGTATTGTCATGTTTCATGTGGACCCCAGGAAGAGTAGCTGATGCTTTTGCAGCAGCTAATGGGGATCCTAATAAATACCAAGGATCATTTTGCTATTTGGTTTTGAATTTTAAGACCCCATGAAATATTAAAAAATATATATATAAAACAATTATTTGATGAAAAGTTGTATTTGGCCTTACTGCTATTAGCCCATAGAAACGCATTGAATAACAGATTCCCTACACGGAACAGATAGCCAGCCA
>NW_019954782.1:0-1616 GCF_002910315.2 Salvelinus sp. IW2-2015
AGTTTTGGGGTAAAGGATGCAAAACAGCAACAATCAAGAGGACACGTTCTCTGAAATTCTGATTTTTTATCCTAAAGTCTTCACTAAATTACCTTGAGGATCCCTGCTATAGTGAGAGCCCACAATATTAAATTAAAATGAGATATCATTTCAATGAAAAAACCAATATAATGTCACAGTACTAATAATGCTGTTCAGTCGTGTGATCAGGTGCCACAAAAAGGGACTTAGGAAAATTACAATTGGCTCAGAACAGGGCAGCACGTCTGGCCCTTGGATGTACACAGAGAGCTAACATTAATAATATGCATGTCAATCTCTACTGGCTCAAAGTGGAGGAGAGATTGACTTCATCACTACTTGTATTTGTGAGAGGTATTGGCATGTTGAATGCACCGAGCTGTCTGTTTGAACTACTGGCGCACAGCTCGGACACCCATGCATACCCCACAAGACATGCCACAAGAGGTCTCTTCACAGTCCCCAAGTCCAGAACAGACTATGGGAGGCACACAGTACTACATAGAGCCATGACTACATGGAACTCTATTCCACATCAAGTAACTGATTTAAGCAGTAAAATTAGATTTATAAAACGGATCAAAATACACCTTATGAAACAGCGGGGACTGTGAAGCAACACAAACATAGGCACAGACACATGCATACACACACGATAACATACGCACTATACACACACGTACACATGGATTTTGTATTGTATATATGTGGTAGTGGTGGAGTAGGAGCCTGAGGGCACACAGTGTGTTGTGAAATCTGTGAATGTATTGTTATGTTTGAAAAATGTTATAACTGCCTTCATTTTGCTGGACTCCATTGGTTGCTGCCAAGACAGATCCATAATAAATACAAATAAAACTTTGTCTGTCACTTTGGACTAGAGCACGTCTTCTGCTGTCTATGCAGAACAAGAGCCATGGTATGCCACGGGGTTATGCAAGTTACACTCCTCAATTGAATTAACTCAAAATTAATTATGAAGATGGGTAATTAAAGGCTCTGCACTGTTCTCACGTTACCAAGCCAATGTGGGGATTTTTTTCAAACTCGACTGTTCAACATCAACATTTTACAGGTCTTGTATTGGTGCAGTAGTCTCCATCACGTGGTGATAAAACATGTTTTTCTCTTGTTATAACATGGCCCTCAGTCATATAGAGCCAATGGGGAGGGGGATTTTGAAGCTGATGAAATTTGCCATGTAATGTGCAAATGTTTACTAGGCCTAATGTCCACATGTCCATCAGAGCTACCGTATGTTACTCAACCAAAAACCATGGTAGGAACTGAAACAATCTATATGTTGCCTATTTATTTGCACATTTAACCATTATAGGTCTTCACTCATTCATACAGGCAAAAATACAGGTAACTGCCAAAATAAAGGAAACACTAACATAAAGTGTCTTCATAGGGCATTGGGTCACCATGATCCCCCAGGGCTGCCAGAACAGCTTCAATGCGCCTTGGCATAGATTCTACAAGTGTCTGGAACTCTACTGGAGGGATGCGACGCCATTCTTCACAAGAAATTTCATAATTTGGTATTTTGTTGATGATGGTGGAAAACACTGTCTCAGGCACCACTCCAGAAT
>NW_019954783.1:0-1616 GCF_002910315.2 Salvelinus sp. IW2-2015
GAAGTTTACATACACCTTAGCCAAATACATTTAAACTCAGTTGTTCACAATTCCAGACATTTATATGTAAAAATTCGCTGTCTTAGGTCAGTTAGGATCACCACTTTATTTTAAGAATATGAAATGTCAGAATAATAGTAGAGAGAATGATTTATTTCAGCTTTTATTACTTTCATCACATTCCCAGTGGGTCCGAAGTTTACATACACTCAATTAGTATTTGGTAGCATTGCCTTTAAAATTGTTTAACTTGGGTCAAATGTTTCGGGTCGCCTTCCACAAGCGTCCCACAATAAGTTGGGTGAATTTTGGCCCATTCTTCCTGACAGAGCTGGTGTAACTGAGTCAGGTTTTTAGGCCTCCTTGCTCGCACATGCTTTTCAGTTCCTCCCACACATTTTCGATAAGATTGAGGTCAGGGCTTTGTGATGGCCACTCCAGTACCTTGACTTTGTTGTCCTTAAGCCATTTTCCCACAACTTTGGAAGTATGCTTGGGGTAATTGTCCAGTTGAAAGACCCATTTGTGACCAAGCTTCAACTTCCTGACGGATGTCTTGATGTTGCTTTAATATATCCACATAATTTTCCTCCCTCATGATGCCATCTATTTTGTGAAGTGCACCAGTCCCTCCTGCAGCAAAGCACCCCCACAACATCATGCTGCCACCCCCGCACTTCACGGTTGGGAGGGTGTTCTTCGGCTTGCAAGCCTCCCCCTTTTTCCTCCAAACATAACGATGGTCATTATGGCCAAACAGTTTTATTTTTGTTTCATCAGACCAGAGGACATTTCTCCAAAAAGTACAATCTTTGTCCCCATGTGCAGTTGCAAACTGTAGTCTGGCTTTTTTATGGCTGTTTTGGAGCAGTGGCTTCGTCCTTGCTGAGCAGCATTTCAGGTTATGTCAATATAGGACTCGTTTTACTGTGGATATAGATACTTTTGTACCTGTTTCCTCCAGCATCTTCACAAGGTCCTTTCCTGTTGTTCTGGGATTGATTTGCACTTTTTGCAACAAAGAACGTTCATCTCTAGGCGACAGAACGCGTCTCCTTCCTGAGCGGTATGATGGCGGCGTGGTCCCATGGTGTTTATGCTTGCGTACTATTGTTTGTACATATGAACGTGGTACCTTCAGGCATTTGGAAATTGCTCCCAGGGATGAACCAGACTTGGTTCTGAGGTCTCGGCTGATATCTTTTGACTTTCCCATGATGTCAAGCAAAGAGGCACTGAGTTTGGAAGTAGGCCTTGAAATACATCCACAGGTACACCTCCAATTGACTCAAATGATGTCAATTAGCCTATCAGAAGCTTCTAAAGCCATGACATCATTTTCTGGAATTTTCCAAGCTGTTTAAAGGCACAGTCAACTTGGTGTTTTAAACTTCTGACCCACTGGAATTGTGATACAGTGAAACAATCTGTCTGTAAACAATTGTTGGAAAAATGACTTGTGTGATGCACAATGTAGATGTCCTAACCGACTTGCCAAAACTATAGTTAACAAGAAATTTGTGGAGTGGTTGAAAAACAAGTTTTAATGACTCCAACCTAAGTGTATGTAAACTTCCGACTTCAACTCTGTGTGTGTGTGTGTGTGTGTGTGTGTG
>NW_019954784.1:0-1616 GCF_002910315.2 Salvelinus sp. IW2-2015
TACAGGAATTATTCATGTCAGTTTTCGATTTTCATTGACTGGAAGATCCACAAATATTTCTGATGCAAGAACTTGTGCAAGCAGAAAGTATAATAGAATCTGACTCTTAACGGTTCAAACCTTGTGTATCGCGAGAGAATTAGATTGTGTGTGTCGTCTGTTGGTGTGGACGTACCTCTGACAGTATACCAACCAGTTTGTCAGCTTTTCAACCCAACTGGGCTGAATTGAGTGATCTTATGCCATATCAACACACATAGACAGCATGTGCATCGGAACACACAATCAACCCATAACACAAACAGAAACTGTGACTTGCAGTTCAGAGAAAAGGGTTGGTGTTCCCCTAAAGGTGTGGCATGACCACAGCACATGCAGCATGCACCCATAGACAATGATAGAGGACWCTAGTGGCTAAAAGGCTGTTTTATCTTGGGCAGCACCATTGCGGCTTCCACCATGCTTCCTCCATTTTAAAGTGGTCAACTGGGTGGGGATTCCTATGGGTTGTAGCCTCAATTGCACTGCCCATGCTGTCACAGATATAAAGATGAGTCCTCTATCTTAATCTCTATGCGTGCACCCAGCAGTTGTTGAGAGAGCAACTAAAATCTAAACCAATTGAATCACAAGTAAGAAAACTAGCCAATCACAAGGAAACAGTATCTCTTCGGATAGATTTCCTTATGGTGAGAGGGTGGAGCCAAGAAACGTGTCAATGTTTACTACAACTCTTCAGAGATATCTCTCAGTGTGTGTCTACATATACCAAGATGGATTTGTACAGCAGTGAACCTGACACCCTCCGGACAATCGCTATGAAAAACAATGGAGACAGGGAAGAGGAGGGAGGGGGAGGAGGAGGTTGTTTGTTGTAGCTTTCCTCGTATAACCGCTGGTCTCATGATATATTCATCTGATTACTGGTGGTGCCTTTTGGCAGTGTGTAAACATAGTATCATACGAGCAAAACAACCTGTCACCCCATAGACTGGGTCTATGATTACAGAGATAGATTACACATATTATTGACTGTAGGGTGAGGTGGGTCAGATTGGTAGACTCAGGATACCATATGTAACCTGTCAACATGTTTACTTTAATATATAATTGTTTTTTGTTTTCTGTTCCCCAGGTCACATAACATATATTTGAACCATCATACTCTATGGTTAGGATTGGGGTAAAATGTTATCTTATGAGAACAGTTTAAAAAACAGAGGTATTCACTCCGTTTGCTCTTGCATATCGTGTACCAATGTTGACAAAATCCTCCTCCCTCATACTGTTGCGTTTTTGGTTGAGAAGAGGGACAGCTTAGGGGACGCTGTCTGGTGTGTTGACCACCAGAGCCTAGATAGGATAGGGTTTCTATGCGTGTGTGCATGTGTCCGTGTGACAGACAACGTAGGCAGAGTACAGGGCCTCTGATACACATGGAGACAGCTGGTTCTGGATCTGGTTAGATAGTTCATGTACTGTCAGACATACATACATACATTCATACATACATACATTCATACATACATACATACATACATACATACATACATACATACATACATACATACATACATACATACATACATACATACATACATACATACATACATACA
>NW_019954785.1:0-1615 GCF_002910315.2 Salvelinus sp. IW2-2015
TGTATGTGTGTGCATATGTACAGTATGTGTATGTGACAGCGTGATCAGTGTGTCTCTTACTGACTCCAGTAGTGTTTACTCTGAACTGAGGTGTGAAATATCACGGCTCCGCCACTCTGCCCTGCTATCCCAAGGCCTCCATCTTTGAAATAATATTTTTCTGCTTGACTTGCAGAACAAGAGCGTAAATCGGTTTGTATGTGTGTGTCACGTCCTGACCATAGAAAGCTTTTATTTTCTATGGTAGAGTAGGTCAGGGCGTTACTGGGGGGTTGTTCTAGTTTATATTTTCTATGTGGGGTTCTATGTTTGATTTTCTATGTTGGTGATTTGTATGATTCCCAATTAGATGCAGCTGGTTATCGTTGTCTCTATTTGGGGATCATACTTAAGTAGCATTTTTTCCACCTGTGGGTTATGGGATATTGTTTATGTTAAGTTGCCTGTTTAGCACTGCATTGTCATCACGGTTCGTTTATTCTTTATTTGTTTTGTATTTGCTTAAGTTTCACTTCATTCATTAAAAGTATGTGGAACTCTACGTACGCTGCGCCTTGGTCCGACATTCATTATTACGAACAACGTGACAGTGTGTGTGTGTGTGTGTGTGTGCGTGTGCGTGCATTGGCCAAACAAGCACATAACAGTCCTTTTGCACTCTTGGGAACAGGCCCTACAAAGCCTAATATAAAGAGTGTCAGTTTTCAGGGAGGTTGTGTAAAGGTTAGGACAATACCCTTTGGATCCTTGCCAAAGGAAGCAACCATTCCGTACATTCAGCACATCATGACAATTTAGATCATGTTTCTGTTACTATCAAATATTTCATATCACTTTCATCTATCTTCCCTTTGTCCTCATATGGAAGTTATCTGAATATCTTCTGAATCAAACTATTATTTGTGGTTTATTACTTCACAGACTACAGAAACTGTTTTAGGGTGCAGGAATGTTGTAAAACCTCTCTTTCTGGTTAGGGATGTTGATGGAGGGAGTGCACTGTGCAGCCAAAGAATATTTGAATTGAGTTTCATCAATAAACAACGCAAGTCCATTTGTTATGATATTAAAGCACTGGCACATCCTGTACGTATCCACCTGACATCTCAGAATATTGCATGACTTACCTTAAAACCATTATCTCCTCTCCAGGAATTTGTTTTTGTCTTTTTAACGGGTGATTGATGACTTTCATGGTTTGGAACTGAGCGTTTGTTCGCTTGCCTCGTCTTGGTTGTGCCAAGGACATCCAGCCCATTTAGACAGAAAACACCTGTCTTCTGTCTCACCTTGCCAATCTTTCCTGTCTGTGCGCATGAGTGTGTGTGTAGAAAATAGATTGTGTAACAAGTGAGCTCTTTAACTCATCATGTCCATCACGTTGAATAGGATTCCTGAACAATTCTATGTGATCAGGTTAGGTGTTCCAGGAGACTACAGTGTTTGACCATTATTCTTTTTTCTTTTTTTAAAGATTTAAATACATCAACAAAAGACAAACAGAAGCACACAAATTTCAAACATCATTGACATCACACCTGCCCAGACCCACATGTTCCCACAGCAACCATACACATCAATGACATCACACCTGCTCAGACCCACATGTTCCCAC
>NW_019954786.1:0-1615 GCF_002910315.2 Salvelinus sp. IW2-2015
TGGACCTGAAATACCAAGCCAAGCCATGGCTTGTCCAATCTCTGCATTAGCCTCATCGGGCCTGGGCAGAAATGCCAAAGAGGCATGATGTGATGTCAGAGTCAGCCAAGAGGGAATAACACCTCAGTCATCATAAAACAAAGTTGACAGGACTACAAAATMAGATTAATYRTTCRTCTCTCTCTGTTTCARTKRTGCCCTGTACCTCMKCAGCTCTAGCASTGCACYRTCCCCTTGTCTGTGGCAKCTCAAACGCKATTGAAGTTGTCAYGAACTACTCCAAAGCCTGTGAGTTTRCRCTGTGTTTTACATGAMGTTCCAATGCTCAGTACWGTARTTAASCKTGSCTTCTTATACAAGGAATGCACAGGTTATATCATACATGYYTGTMGGTATATGAATGTATGGTGTGTCTAATGTATAATACAGGACTCATGGTCCGTGAACGGAGTGTACTAGAATCTAAGAGATTTTAGCTGCTGCCTGGAAGATGCAGCGTTATGTAAGAGCACTATGCACCTTTGGTTAGCGTGACATTATATACTCTGCTTTAAACAGGACATGAATGGCAGGGCTTTGTGATGGCAGGCAGTACAGTCATCCTTCATACAGTGTGCACAGAGTAAAGTCTTCATATATGACTCACCTCATTTAATAATAAACACAACACATGCCCAATACTGTAAGTAATAACACACGTATAATACAGTGCTTGATTCATTTACATATTGATTTATTCTAAACAAGAAAATGACATGTACATTTCAAGATAACCAATCTGAAGCAGATTTCAGTGTTAATAATTTCCACCAAATTACAAATCCAGTCTCTAAACGCCTTAACGGGATACTTTGGGATTTTGGCAATGAGGCCATTTTTCTACTTCCCCAGAGTCAGATGAACTCGTGGATACCATTTTTAATGCCTCTGTCTCTAGTATGAGGAAAGTTAGAGTTTTTTTTGGGGGCCAATGCTAATTAGCATTAGCGCAATCCATAGACTTCCAATCATTGCACTACACACTAGTTAGCAATTGCGCTAGCTCTAGTTAGTAACTTCCTTCAAACTGCACGCAAAGACATAAAAATTGTATCCACGAGTTCATCGGACTCTGGGGAAGTAGATAGATTCATTGCCAAAATCCTGAAGTATCCCTTTAATATCGCATGTAGAGGGGTCCTGGTATTGATTGGATCACTCAGACCCTGTGGTCATGTATCAGAAAAACTAATGAACACAGGGCAGTGTGGGTGGCCCCTTGGCTGCACACCACACACAAATACACACGCACACACATGCATGTGCCTCAGGCGTTATAAACAACAGGGAGCCTGTCACTCACATCACTCCCCCCCCCCCTCTCTCTCTCTGTCTCTCTCTCTCTGTCTCCCTCCCCCCCTCACAATCTCCCTCCCTTCTGCCTGCCCTTGCAGATGAGGACATCGCCCTTCTGTGCAGAAGAGAGAAGCTCAAGTTCGGCACCTGCCTCATTAACCGGCTGTAATGTTACTATAAGAAGGACTGTGGAAGGGAGTACATGTTGATGAAACTAATCTCTCAGTAAGACATTCCTTGCATGTTTACCACAATTCTTGTACGCTGATTGTCCTTATGA
>NW_019954787.1:0-1615 GCF_002910315.2 Salvelinus sp. IW2-2015
ACAGAAGCCAACCGTCAATTAGACAATGACGAATTCTACCAATCTCTTACTTTCAACCCTACAGAGGACCTAAAAACTGAATTGAAAGGGATCCTCACAGAAGCTAAGGAAAATGGTTACATTTCAGACAATGAGTTCAAATTTATTTTCAATGGCAGTCCGCGTATGGCTTCTTTTTACCTTCTTCCAAAAATCCACAAAAATCTTGAAAATCCCCCAGGCAGACCAGTCATTAGTGGTAATGAAAGTCTGACAGAACCCATCTCTAAGTACATTGATTACTTTATTAAGCCTTTTCTGATGTCACTTCCAGCCTATCTTCAAGATATCACAGATGTGTTGAACAAAATTAAGGAATTGAAGAATATAGGTACAGCTTCCTTTTTAGTCACCATGGATGTGGAGTCTCTATACACCACCATTGAGCATCAACAAGGTTTGGCAGCGATGCACCATTTCTTGAGTACCCGGCCTGCAACTGAGATGCCTCCTACAGAATTCATTGTCTCACTGACTGAATGGACTCTTAATCATAACATCTTTATCTTCCAGGACCGTATTTTTAAACCGGTCAAAGGATGTGCCATGGGAGCTTGCTACAGCCCTTCCTACGCTGGTTTGTACTTGGGTATATGGGAAAATGACTTCATTTTGGATCCTTCTAATAACCATTTCTTTGACCGGATTATATGGTGGAGACGCTATATTGATGATGTTTGTCTGTTTTGGTCCGGCTCAGAAGATGAACTTATTTCCTTCCACCAATACCTTAACAGCATTAACCCTAACATCAAACTAACTATGGAGAACAGCAAGGATAACATTCATTTTTTGGACCTCGACATTAGTAAAAATGACAAAGGTTGTTTGCACACATCAATCTTTAGGAAGCCTACAGATGGGAATACCATTCTGAGGGCAGACAGCTTTCACCCCAAAAGGCTAAAAGAGAATATTCCATATGGCCAATTCCAAAGAGTCCGCAGAATTTGCGATCAGGAAACAGACTACAGTGTCAAATCTGCTGAATTGGAGAATCGCTTTTTGGATCGGGGCTACAGCGTTCAGGTCCTGAAAGATGCAGGTATAAGGGCTGGATTACTTGACACAGAGAACTTGTTACGAAGAGGAGTGCCTCGTGATACATCAGAGAGAGTGTATTTTGTTACAAAATACAGCACTGAAGCAGAGAACATTAAAATAATCAGTAAAAATAATTGGGGAATCATCCAAAGTGATACGCTACTACGCCAAGTCTTTCCTGAACCACCAGTCATAAGCTTTAAGAGATGTCCTACCCTAACTGACAAATTAGTCCACAGTTATCTTCCGGGTGACTCTCAAAAAACTTGGCTTGACCACAAACCCAAGGGCTCTTTTAAATGTAACCAGTGCAACCATTGCAGTAATATTGCACAGAAAAAGTATTTTGTTGACACAGCTTCTAAAATGGAGTATTACCTCAAGCATTTTATTAACTGCAAAACCACTCATGTCATCTATAGATTGGAATGTCCACAGTGCAAGGTGTTCTACATTGTACGGACAAAGAGACGCCTTCAAGATCGCTTGGCGGAACACAAGTACGCCATACGGGTAGGCAATGAAGACTACC
>NW_019954788.1:0-1615 GCF_002910315.2 Salvelinus sp. IW2-2015
AAGTGGCTCAGTGACTCGTGTTTGCATCTCAATGTGAAAGAAACTGTTTGCATGTTCTTCACAAAGAGGGCAACAGATGCTACTGAGCCAGATGTTGAGCCCCCCCCCCCGATGCACGGCGTCCTGAGCGTGCCGGTCCGGACAACAAAGGTGGAAATCTCGGACGATGTTGGGATCTAGAATGTCATCCACCGGAACACAACACCGCTCCTCTGGACCACACCCCTCCCAGTCCACCAGGTACTGGAGCCAACCCCCACAACATCGGGAGTCCAGGAGTGATCTGACGGCATAGGCGGGGGACCAGGAACCACCTGCCTGAGGATGGAAACATGAAAAGATGGTGAGATCCGGTAGTTAGTCGGGAGTTGTACCGCCCCACAAACCGGGGACTCATCCTTTTACATGGCAGGCGGAGTAGGAAGTTCCTGGTGGAGAACTAGACGCGATCACCAGGATGAAACACGGAAGCCTCACTGCGGTGGCGATCCGCCTGCTCTTTCTGACGGCGGATGACGCGCTGGAGTCTCACATGGACATGCATAGTCACTTTACCTCTACTACATGTACATATTACCTCTACCTTGACTAACCTGTGCCCCCGCACATTGTCTCTGTACTGGTACATCTGTATATAACCTCGCGACTGTGATTTTATTGTTGCTCTTTAATTTGAATTTTACACTTTTTACTTCAGTTTATTTAGAAAATACTTTKTTAACACTTATTTTTCTTAAAACTGCATMGTTGGTTAGGGGTTTGTAAGTATTGTATTTGGCGCATGTGACAAATACAATTTGATTTGATATAGTTCACAATAGTATTGGCTCTAAACTTCCTGTATAATCTGGTAATGAAACAAGCCCAATCGGCAACATGTGATTGGAGCTATGGAGTCTAACAGCAACTAGGTGACAGTTGCAGCCAATGTATTTCACTGTTGAAAATGGTTTACAGCAAGTTATATATCATGCTTATTCAATTATTCACAACTTCATACTCAAAGACATGAAAAAGACCTGAATTAGTCACATCTTGATATGATCTAGCATCCTCTTATTATGGTAATATCATGTATGTTTCTGTCAATACCCTGATTGCACTATGCTTCCTGTAATTGGCAGTGTTACAGACCATATCATCATCCTATTACTTCATCCACTATAACATGCTAGGCCTATAAAATCTCATTCTAATTCATCAGATGTGACTCAGCCGTTTACCCCAAATTTGAAGGATAATTGTTTCTGGACCTAAGAAAGGCTTTCGATACTGTTAACGGTAGAACTCAGTGTGTCAGAGTGAGCAGTGAGCTGTTGCCCACTCTTAGCTATGATGCGGGTGTGCCCCAAGGGTCAATACTGGGGCCTCTCCTGTTCAGCCTGTACATTAATGATCTGCCTTCTGTCTGTACTGGGTCTGAAGTTCAAATGTATGCAGATTATACAGTGATATATGTGCATGCAAAGAGCAAACAACAAGCTGCACAAGAACTCACTACTGTAATGGTCCAGGTTACAAAGTGGCTCAGTGACTCGTGTTTGCATCTCAATGTGAAAGAAACTGTTTGCATGTTCTTCACAAAGAGGGCAACAGATGCTACTGAGCCAGATGT
>NW_019954789.1:0-1614 GCF_002910315.2 Salvelinus sp. IW2-2015
TTGCTAACGGACAGTCGCTAATGGTCTTGTACTCCTGTCTCTTATACACATCTTCTCTCATATATATATATATATATACAATGGTACATATTTATTTCTGTCTATAAGAACAGAATGGCTGCCAACCTACAATCCCTGACTTGGCATGCCCAAATCCCATGTTTATATTGAATAGCCTTATCTGAGCTCCATTTTACTGTGTAATTAAAACATCTGCAATTGTATTACAAAACCCATTCATTTAGATGCACATGAGGGCCTAAGTTAAAACACTATTAACCCAAAATGACTGTGTAATATTTATCAGAATGTTTAATTTATTAAATGTTTTTATGTTTACGACAGGAACAGAATACTCATTCATTCCCATTCAGCAATTGCCCTAGTTTCTTAATGCTTGATAACAAAGAACTAATTTGAGCTATATATTCGACTTTGTTCTACCCCTCCCTTCCACATGAATTCTTTCACCGAAGAGAAAAATTAACTGTTTAAAAGGACTAATGCTCTTTTTTTGTATTTTGCACACATTAATGCCACTTCATCAATATTAATGCCAGATGTGCACTCAGTCTCTCTGAGCCGATATGTCTGTTCCCTCATCTTTAAACCATCCCATATACTGTATCTCCACTAACGCTTTTACAGCCATTCCCTTTCTTCTGTATAATGCTGCATCTTTGAATCCATTAATAGTACTTCCTGGCCCATTTTAAAACAGTTAGTTTGAGTGTTGTTCATATTGCTCTCATGTCTACTGCTCCACAATTACAGAAAAAACATGTCATTTCATATTATTTTTCAGCATTTGAGATGTAAGTGTTAGTGAGAAGCATGTGTGAGGGGATAGCTGGAGAGAGATAGAGCGATAGAGATAGATAGGCAATGAAAGACTGAGGGTGAATTTACTGTTGCTGGCTCGGAGGGGGATGATGAGTGTCACACAGGCCTAAATTGCAAATCGCTGTTTCAGTCTCACTTCACTCTGTGTCTCGCTTCACTGCAAGAAAGCTGTTTCATTTTTATTAAAAATAGACTGTGCATGTCCTGTCTCTTATACACATCTAGATGTGTATAAGAGACAGCCCTTTAAGTAACAAAGACAGGCAAAGAGATTTTACTCCACCCCCTGCATCTCCCTGGCATTCTCTTCTTCCTTCCATTCATCTTAATGTTTTAAGACTGCTCTGCCTCTCTCTCTCTCGACCACCTTCTCTCTTTCTCTCTCGGTGTGTAGACAGTCCTCCCATTCTGTCCAAACCAAACTGATGAGAGGCATCACTGTGACTGTACTCAGCACATCACTCATCTTGCTATTGTCAACATCTGACATTCAGACAGTCAGTCAAAGCCTAAGTGGTATGACAACCTCCCAATCAAAGTGCTGTGTTGGGGCAGACGCGTGCTCGCTCTAACAATGTGTTAGCATTTATGACTCAGCTGTACATTCACTTGACAAATTAATGAGTTCCACAAAGACTATATCTATACTGGCTGTGTGTGTGTGTGTGTATTATGTGCTGAGTGGAAATGGCTGATAATGATCTTCTCTACTCCTTTTTGATGTCCAAAGTCAAAGTGTTGTTGACGTGCAAATGTGGTACATGGTGTCTT
>NW_019954790.1:0-1614 GCF_002910315.2 Salvelinus sp. IW2-2015
TCAGATTAGCCTTAACGTCGGTAGCCCTGCCCCCTGGTAAACAGTGTATTATCATTGGATTATTCTTTTTAAGTCTAATACTGCGGGTAATGGAGTCGCCAATGACTAGGGTTTTCAATTTGTCAGAGCTAATGGTGGGAGGCTTCGGCATCTCAGACCCCGTAACGGGTGGAGGAGAGACCAATGGAGGCTCGGCATCTGACTCCGACTCGTTGCTTAATGGGGAGAACCAGTTGAAAGTTTCTGTTGGCTGAATGAGCGACACAGGTTGAAAATGCCGTCAGCATTTCCTTCCAGAAGCCATGAGAAAATTGTCCGGCTACGGGGACTGTGTGAGGGGATTTATACTACTATCTGTACTTATTAGTGGCACAGATGTAACGATTACGTCTGAAGCTGGGCTGGCAGCACGGCTATCATCGCCATAAGGTGATCGTTCTCCTGTATATTATGAGTACAGCGACGGCAATTAGAAGGCATAATGTTAATGTTACTACTTAGCTTCGGCTGGTGGAGGTCCTGTAGAACCAGGTCCAGATAAAGCGTCCAGGGTGAAAAAGTTGAATGAAAAAAGTAGAGCGAGGGGGAGGGGGGAATTAAAAAGTAAAATTCTTAGCAATGTTGTGCTGCTATTTTTAATGACTTGGCCAAAGCTTTTGTTGCTGTAGACCATTCCATTCTTGTGGACTGGCTAAGGACTATTGGTGTGTCTGAGGGGTCTTTGGCCTGGTTTGCTAACTACCTCTTTCAAAAAGTGCAGTGTATGAACATCTGCTGTCTTATCCACTGTCTGTCACAAAGGGAATACCCCAAGGCTCGGTCCTAGGCTCCACGCTCTTCTCAATTTACATTAACAACATAGCTCAAGCGGTAGGAAGCTCTCTCATCCGTTTGTTTGCAGATGATACGGTCTTATACTCAGCTGGCACCTCCCCGGATTTTGTGTTAAACGCTCGACAACAAAGCTTTCATAGTGTCCAACAAGCTTTCTCTACCCTTAACCTTGTTCTGAACACCTCCAAAACAAAGGTCATGTGGTTTGGTAAGAAGAATGCCCCTCCTAGCTTGAGATAGTCACCTTATACAAGTACTTGGGACTATGGCTAGACGATACACTGTCCTTCTCATTACATATCAAAGCTGCAGACTAAGGTTAAATCTATACCTGGTTTCCTCTATCGAAATCGCTTCTCTTTCACCCCAGCTGCCAAACTAACCCTGATTCAGATGACCATCCTACCCATGCTAGATTACGGAGATGTAATTTATAGATCGGCGGGTAAGGGCGCTCTCGAGCGGCAAGATGTTCTTTACCATTCGGCCATCAGATTTTCCACCAATGCTCCTTATAGGACACATCACTGCACTCTATACTCCTCTGTAAACTGGTCATCTCTGTATACCCATCGCAAGACCCACTGGTTGATGCTTATTTATAAAACCCTCTTAGGCCTCACTCTCCCCTATCTGAGATGTCTACTGCAGCCCTCATCCTCCACATACAACACCCGTTCTGCCAGTCACATTCTGTTAAAGGTCCCCAAAGCACACACACCCTGGGTCGCTCCTCTTTTCAGTTCGTTGCAGCTAGCGACTGGAACGAGCTGCAACAAA
>NW_019954791.1:0-1614 GCF_002910315.2 Salvelinus sp. IW2-2015
ATGGCTGTGTTTTTCTGTGATTTGGCAGTGACCTAACATAATCGTTTGTGGTCCTTTCGCTGTAAAGCCTTTTTGAAATCGGACACTGTGGTGGGATTAACAACAAGATTACCTTTAAAATGGTATAAGATACTTGTATGTTTGAGGAATTTTAATTATGAGATTTCTGTTGTTTGAATTTGGCGCCCTGCACTTTCACTGGCTGTTGTCATATCGATCCTGTTAACGGGATTGCAGCCATAAGAAGTGTTAAGCATCTCCAATCCAAAAGTAAATCTAGAATCGGCTTCCTATTTCGCAACAAAGCCTCCTTCACTCATGCTGCCAAACATACCCTCATAAAACTGACTTTCCTACCGATGTCATTTAAAAAATAGCCGCCAACACTCTACTCAGCAAACTAGATGTAGTCTATCACAGTGCCATCCGTTTTGTCACCCACCACTGCGACCTATATGCTCTCGTTGGCTGGCCCTCACTACATATTCGTCGCCAAACCCACTGGCTCCATGGCCTATGTATTGCCTTACTTCCCTACTCTTCTACATTTGCACACACTGTACATAGATTTTTCTATTGCGTTATTGACTGTACGTTTGTTTATGTGTAACTCTGTGCTGTTTTTGTTGTACTGCTTTGCTTTATCTTGTCCAGGTCGCAGTTGTAAATGAGAACTTGTTCTCAACTGGCCGACCTGGTTAAATAAAGGTGAAATAAATCAAATAAAAGCTAGCTAACATTTGGCTATAACTAGCAATGCAAATAGATTTCTGATTCTAATAATACTACACAGATCATGCACATAATGTTAGCTAGCGAGCCAGCAAGTCAACGTTCACTAGCTAACAGTACGCTTTAACTTGCAATGAAAATTACTTTGACAAAATTAGAAACGTAGAATTTCTTAAAATGTAGCTAGACTCTAACCCGTATACTGTAGATGGATGAACACTTCATGGCAGACTGGAACCATTTAACTCTGTTTTGTTTGGCCAACGTTGTGTCAAGTCACTCCGCTTCACACTGACTGTGGCGTGTGCAGGAAGTAGCTCATCATAACATTTTCCAACTGATCTGTCGATAGTGCCTATCGACAGATCAGGGAATCAATTGATTCAGGGAATCAATGTTGATAAAAGTAGCAAAACGTTTGTTGTTCTCGATGGCTAATGCTGTATCTTTCAAAAATGCTGCGGTAGAAAGGACTATCAACACATGCTGAGCAGCTCATGTTATAGACAGAAGCATGCTACATGGCAGACCAATCAGAACTCATCTCCCGGCATGTCCAGCCCATCCATTACCTCAGCAAATCATGGCTAGCGGGAAGGTTCTGGTCTTCTTTCGTGGTCTTCTGTGATCACCCTCACAGCTATCCTCCAATCACAACGATTATACAAATATTGGAACTTATTTTCTCCACAGAAAATGTTGATACCAGTTGCTAAGCAACCGTTTTTTGATAGTCCAGATACAACCTGTCCATCAAATGTTAATAGTTCATGTCTAAATTCATAAAGGTAATACATGTCTTACCTTCATAAAGGTTCCACTTGTCACCAGAGGGCGGCAGAGACCTCTGTCCTATTTACTCATAATGATTTCCCTGTTAAC
>NW_019954792.1:0-1614 GCF_002910315.2 Salvelinus sp. IW2-2015
CACGAGAGAGATGCATGAAACCAAGGCTTTTACAGGTTACAGAAAGGCCAAAAAAACACATGAGAGTGCCTGGGGAATATGCGTAGTACTGGGGGCTACAGGGCCTGGGTTAACCTCTACATCACCAGAGGAACAGAGGAGGAGTAGGATYAGGGTACGGCTAAAGGCTATAAGAACTGGTCGTCTAGTGTGTTGGGGACAGAGAATAAAAGGAGCAGATTTCTGGGCGTGGTAGAATAGATTCAGGCCATTATGTACAGACAAGGGTATGGTAGGATGTGAGTACAGTGGAGGTAAACCTAGACACTGAGTYACGATGAGAGAGGTTGCATCTCTGGAGGCACCAGTTAAGCCAGGTGAGGTCTCCGCATGTGATGTGTGGGGGGCGGGACTGAGGACCCTACAGTGAAATAAAACAATAAGAACTAACRGAAACAGCAGTAGACAAGGCATATTGACATTAGAGAGAGGCATAAAGCAATCACAGGTGTTGATCGGGAGAGCTAAGACAACAACGGGTAAATGGCYATGAATGGGCAGAGAGGGTCAGTTAGAWACATACAGAACCTGAGATAGAGGCCGACAGATAAACAAAATGAGGTACAGTGTTAATGWACAGACCAGCAGGCATCAGCTGTGTAGCTGAGTGATCATAGGGTCCAATGAGCAGCAATAGGTGAGTCAGGGAGCCGTTCGGTAGTCGCTACTACGCTAGGCGAGCAGGACACACGGCGTGCAGTAAGCTAGCGGGCCGGGGCTAGCAGATGGGTCTTCGGCGACATCACAACGGAAAAAGCCTGATGAAGCCACATCGGACGATTACATCAGCAGAACCGGTCCCAGTCGTGATGGATCGGCGAGGCTCGGTGTTGACAATAAAGGATCCAGGCCAATTGGCAAAATACGTATTGTAGCCCGAGTTAGCTGGTATACTTTGTCGGCTAGCCGGGAGATGGGCCTAGCTCGAGGCTAGCTCAAGGCTAAGTGGTGCTTGATTCGGGTCAGAGGCTTTAGCCAACAATAGCCACTCGATTGCAGCTAGCTAGCTGCAATGATCTGGTGTAATGGTCCAGAGCTTGCGGCAGGAATCCGGTGATGTGGTAGAGAGAAGCAGTCTGATATGCTCTGGGTTGATATCGCGCTGTGCAGACTGGCAGGTATTGACCGGCCTGAGGCTGGCTGGTGTTCGAGCTAAAGGTGAAGACCGCTAGCAGTGGCTAACAGTGACTAGTAGCTAGTTAGCTGGCTAGCTCCTGATGGAAGTTCCAGTTAAAAGGTAGAAAATAGCAGATCCGTACCACATTGGGTGAGGCGGGTTGCAGGAAAGTATATTTAGTTTGTGGATGGAAAGTGAGATTAAAATATATACGAAAAATAAATGAATAAACAGACTATTTACACGGGACAAGACAAACACACGTCCGCCTGCTACGCCATCTAGGATTTATTTAAGTTCTCTGCTTGTTGAATGTCCTTCCCTATAAGCACATCATTACATTATACAGTATGAATAAACAGACTATTTACACGGGACAAGACAAACACACGTCCGCCTGCTACGCCATCTAGGATTTATTTAAGTTCTCTGCTTGTTGAATGTCCTTCCCTATAAGC
>NW_019954793.1:0-1614 GCF_002910315.2 Salvelinus sp. IW2-2015
TAACCTCAGTATGTCTCCTACTGTCCTCCCGGGTCTAACCTCAGTATGTCTCCTACTGTCCTCCCCTGGGCCCAACCTCAGTATGTAGGCGATGATTGAGTTGKAGGTGTGCATGGCCACACAGTCATGGGTGAACAGGGAGTACAGGAGGGGGCTGAGCACGCACCCTTGTGGAGCCCCAGTGTTGAGTTTCAGCGGGGTGGAGATATTGTTACCTACCCTCACCACCTGGGTGCGGCCTGTCAGGAAGTCCAGGATCCAGTTGCACAGGGCGGGGTCGAGACCCAGGGCCTTCAGCTTGATGATGAGTTTGGAGGGTACTATGTTGTTGAAGACTGAGCTGTAGTCGATGAACAGCATTCTTACATAGGTATTCCTCTTGTCCAGATGGGCTGGGTAGTGTGCAGTGTGATGGCGATTTCGTAGTCTTTGGACCTGTTGGGGCGGTATGCAAATTGAAGTGGGTCATAGGGTAATAGGTACGGTGGAGGCGATATGATCCTTGACTAGTYTCTCAAAGCACTTCATGATGACGGAAGTGAGTGCTACGGGGCGATAGTCATTTAGTTCAGTTACCTTTGCTTTCTTGGGTACAGGGACAATGGTGGCCATGTTGAAGCATGTGGGGACAGCAGACTGGGATAGGGAGAGATTGAATATATCTGTAACCACATCAGCCAGCTGGTCTGCGCATGCTCTGAGGACGCGGCAGGGGATGCCATATAGGCCGGCAGCCTTGCAAGGTTTAACACGCTTAAATGTCTTACTCACGTCGACCACAGAGAAGGAGAGCCCACAGTCCTTGACAGTGGGCCGTGTTGGTGGCACTGTATTATCCTCAAGGCGAGCAAAGAAGGTGTTCAGCCTGTCCGGAACCAAGATGTTGGTGTCCGCAATGTGACTGGTTTTCCTTTTTATAATCCGTGATTGTCTGTAGATCCTGCCACATACGTCTCGTGTCTGAGACGTTGAACTGAGACTCAACGKTGTCCCTATACCGACATTTAGCCTGTTTGATTGCTTWGCGGAGGGAATAACTACACTGTTTTGTGTTCTTCCATATTCACAGTCACCTTGCCCTGGTTAAATGCGG
The DNA here is from genome assembly GCF_002910315.2 of Salvelinus sp. IW2-2015. Classification (NCBI taxonomy): domain Eukaryota; kingdom Metazoa; phylum Chordata; class Actinopteri; order Salmoniformes; family Salmonidae; genus Salvelinus; species Salvelinus sp. IW2-2015. The sequence continues at coordinate 1,094 of NW_019954793.1, forward strand.
TGGTTCGCACTTTCAGTTTTGCGCGAATGCTCCCATCTATCCATGGTTTCTGGTTGGGGTAAGTTTTAATAGTTGTTTATAACCTTGTCAACATCTTGACTATATTTCCTATTCTTTTTGCAACTCATTTCATGTTTGTTTTCATGTGAAAAAAATGACATTTCTAAGTGACCCAAACTTTTGAACGGTAGTGTATACCGATACTGTCACGTGTGCTCCTCTCCGGCCTCTAGGTCACCAGTCTGCTCGTCATGGCGCACACTGTGACCATCGTAATGCGTAATTGCGCATTAAGACCCTCACCTGGACTCATCACCTCCTTGATTACCTGCCCTTTATATGTTAATATGTTCCTTCCCCGTCATCCTGTATCTGTATCTGTTTCCTGTCGGTGCGTTTGTGTTACTTTTTGTTTAATTAATTAATTAAATGTTTTCACTCCCTGAACTTGCTTCCAAACTCGCAGCGAAATGAGTTTTCAGGAAGTATATAGGAGATGTTGTTCCACTGTAACTATTTAC
>NW_019954794.1:0-1613 GCF_002910315.2 Salvelinus sp. IW2-2015
TGACTGTGGATGGTATCATGTTTGTTGTGGATGCTGGATACTGCAAACTCAAGGTACCCTGTCACCCTCACTATCTTCCCCAGACTATCAAATGAAATAAGACAAACCATGTTAGGATAGTATTTCTGTGTTTGTTGCTGATATGTTCTCTTTGACAGGTGTTCAACCCTCGCATTGGCATGGATGCCCTGCAGGTGTACCCTATCAGCCAGGCTAACGCCAACCAGCGTGCGGGCAGAGCAGGCCGTACAGGGCCGGGCCAGTGTTACAGGTAAGTCACTGTCTACACACTCACTCAGTCTCACACTCCAAATGTGCAGTCCTCCCACCTTCCTCAGTTTCTAGAGGGCTGCCTTTGTCCTCCAGTTGTGGTAGAGAAGTATGGAGCCATAATGAAAGTGTAATGAAAGGCAGTTATTTGAAGGTGTCACCTTAGTGTGATGTTTGAGAGTTCCAGACAGGGCTAGCAGGAAGTAGTATTCACATGTCAAGAGTGTCCTGTCTTCTAGAAAGATACTTCAATACTCCTCTACATCTGATTGAAGCAGTCTGGAACTAAAATATTAGATCAGCCATATCTTCCCCCTTTCATGTCTATCTGGGCCTAGATACAGGAATAAACAGGCAGAATTACACAATTCTCCTCACTCTGCCTGCTATCTCATTCCAACCTCTCCTATCCACCAAAAAGGTAGAAAACCAGCTAACAACATTAGCATCCTTTTGTATGGTGAGCTGTGCTGAAACGGGTGTCAATCTGAAGCGCGATTGTGTTGTGTGTAATGCCGCCGCCGGTGTTTCATCCTCTGGCTGATGCACATCAAAGTTCCCCTCAGACAGGCTGTCCAGGCCTCTGATCTGCAAGGCGGCCGGGCTGCTTTCAAAGCCATCAGAYGCTGGGAGGGAGAGAAGGAGGGAGAATCCTAATCTCCACAGGATTTCATGCAGTTTAACTCTGTTTACAGCAGGGAGAATGTGACACAAAAGCCTGTTCTCTCTGAGAGTTCACATGACCTTTCACCTATCTGTCATACTACACCAAGTTGAGGGAGATGGTGACACGCACACCAGACACAAGATTGTTTTGCCTTGTAAATGAGCTTGGAATTTTATAAAAGACCCTTCTACCAAGATTACCCCCCCCCTCACGCACACACTCAGATCTGTGAAGAATCAATTTTGGAGTGGAGCTTTAGAGTGGGTGGGGCCTAGGCGTTTGGAGGGGTGGGAGGTGACGTGTGTGCGCCATGCTGGGTGACTCGACTTGTGTGGCGAATCTGCTACTCAAAGCACCTCTTAGCTGTGACTGCACCCAACACACACACACATCTCCAGCCCCGAGGACATTCACACAACCCGGCGTAAACAAACACAGATCATTCCCTCATAATGCACACACTTCAGAGGGATTAGCCACTAACTGAAATGGTTGAGAGATGCTTTGTTAGGCCAGACATATCAGTCTGAAGCAGCAATGGGAGCTGCTCTAAATAGTTTGGATAGTAAATACCTCATAAGTAGCTTGGTTAAATGTTTATCATGTGCAGTAGGCCTGTCTCTTTGCCCTTCTCTAAATGTCAGTTGGGGAGAGTTCAGCTTTCATGGAAACGGAG
>NW_019954795.1:0-1613 GCF_002910315.2 Salvelinus sp. IW2-2015
CTGTCATGTCTTTCTCTCTAGTATTCAAAATGTTTGCCAGTAATGAAAGTACTATATGCTTGGAGTATAACCGACAGTCTTTTTCTAATGGGGGGTTGAGTTTCTGGAGGAGCCTGGTTACAAGAAAGATTTTTTTCGTACAGTGAAATGCCTTTCTTGTAAACTCAAACTCAAAACCCAACAACGCAATAATCAATAACAATGTATTACTTGAAAAAAAACCACGAGAAATAAGAATAGGAAAGACACAATAAAGTAAGTAAGTAAGCATACTATATACAGGAAATGTTTTTATAAAGTAATTTCCTGTACCATATTACTGTCACGCCCTGACCATAGAGAGCCCGCTGGGTTCTCTATGGTGTTGTAGGTCAGGGCGTGACTAAGGGGTGTTCTAGTCGATTATTTCTATGTTTGGGTTTGAGTATGGTTCCCAATTAGAGGCAAAAGGTCATAAAAGGTCAATAAAGATAGTCTGTGTGGCTATTTTGTTAGCTATTTATCAGTTGCATTGCTTGGGGATAGAAGCTGTGAGGTAACATCTAACAGGTAACATCTAACAGCAAGAACTGGCAAATCTGGTGCAGTCCATGAGGAGGAGATGCACTGGAGTACTTAATGCAGCTGGTGGCCACACCAGATACTGACTGTTACTTTTGATTTTGACCTAGCCTTTGTTCAGGGACACATTATTCAATTTCTGTTAGTCACATGTCTGTGGAACTTGTTCAGTTTATGTCTCAGTTGTTGAATCTGGTTAGGTTCATACAAATATTTACACATGTTAAGTTTGTTGAAAACAAACGCAGTTGACAGTGAGACAACGTTTATTTCTTTGCTGAGTTTATTTAGCCTGATGAATATGAGCATCTCCGAAGAGACCATAGAATTAACTGAATAGTGTGTGAGTGTAAGATTTTTCTTAGTATTTGTGATGTGCTAGTATGCTTACTTTTGTGGTTTGTATTTACAATGTACCATTATATTATTATGTCTTATTTGTGATAGCATCGATGGGATGATGAAGTTGGTGCTGATGAGAGTGGTGCTGATGAGACCTGGAGTCCCTCAAAGGAATCCCAGGTGAAGAAGAGGAAATTATTACTAAACTGAGGGCAGAGAATATATATTTAGTTGTTACATACTAAACTGAAGGAGGGGTGTAAACACTAAGAACCAGGTGACGAGGAAGATGAGTAATTGACTATACTAAAATGACTAAACTGAGAGAGTGGTCTGAACTGGAGAGAGTATTTTATTTAAAACTGAGGAGAGAAGCTGGGAAGAGAGGTAGTAAAGGGAATTACCTACCAATACCAATACAAATGGGAAACTCTAGTTTGAGCAGAGTAAAAATTTTTAATTAAATATAGTAACCTATCTACTTCCAATAGAGAGCAGAACGGTCATGATCACATCCACCTTTTATCCAACAATTTTATGAGTCCACACAGGTACAGAGTTTGAATGTTGAAAATAAGTGCTACTGGAAACCGTCCATTGTTCATGGAGATGGTTTGAAAAGGAGGACACAATTTTATGAGTGGTGCTGTCACGAGAATTCTTAAAGACTCGTCAGACTCCTTTCATCATAATCTTCATTCACCCTGGGA
>NW_019954796.1:0-1613 GCF_002910315.2 Salvelinus sp. IW2-2015
GCAAATTATGGTGGAAAATAAGTATTTGTTCAATAACAAAAGTTTATCTCAATCCTTTGTTATATACCCTTTGTTAGCAATGACAGAGGTCAAATGTTTTCTGTAAGTCTTCACAAGGTTTTCACACACTGTTGTGCGTGGGTCCCACGCGTAACAACACCTGCACAGGATCGGTAGATCCGAACATCACACCTGCGGGACAGGTACAGGATGGCAACAACAACTGCCCGAGTTACACCAGGAATGCACAATCCCTCCATCAGTGCTTAGACTGTCCGCAATAGGCTGAGAGAGGCTGAACTGAGGACTTGAAAGCCTGTTGTAAGGCAGGTCCTCATCAGACATCACCAGCAACAATGTCACCTATGGGCACAAACCCACCGTCGCTGGACCAGACAGGACCGGCAAAACGTGCTCTTCACTGACAAGTCGCAGTTTTGTCTCACCAGGGATGATGGTCGGATTTGCGTTTTTCGTCAAAGGAGTGAGCGTTACACTGTGGCCTGTACTGGATCGATTTGGAGGTGGAGGGTCCGTCATGGTCTGGGGCAGTGTGTCACAGCATCATCGGACTGAGCTTGTTGTCATTGCAGGCAATCTCAACGCTGTGCGTTACAGGGAAGACATCCTCCTCCCTCATGTGGTACCCTTCCTGCAGGCTCATCCTGACATGACCCTCCTGCATGACAATGCCACCAGCCATACTGCTCGTTCTGTTACGTGATTTCCTGCAAGACAGGAATGTCAATGTTCTGCCATGGCCAGCAGAGAGTGAGGGCTAGAGCGTGATCAACGTTCAAAGTGTGTTCACATTATGGGGATAAAAATTGTCCGACTTGCGCCTAAATGTCGATTGCATGAACTTGACAAAAATCATGTGATCATAGGTCATGAAGTTGGTTCAACGTAATTTTATAAAAATTACGTGGAAACAACTTTGATTAAACCAGTGTGTGCCCAGTGGGCATTGTGAACCACGGGTGTTTTTGTTTGACCCATGTGAACGTGACCAAAGACATGACAAATAGGAACCAACTTTGCTGCAATTCATGAGTACAGTAGATATGTGCAAATTAATGTGATATTTGAGGCGCTCTCTCACCAATTCATTGTACACATATATTTTTCAGTGTGTGATATAGGAGTTGGAGACATGTTTATTTCGATGTTCTAAAGAATACTTTTTTATAAACAATGGCAACACTGCCATGTTGCGCTAAGCCTTGCTGTTGTCTTAGGTCTCTCCTTATGTAGTGTTGTGTTGTCTCTCTTGTCGTGATGTGTGTTTTGTCCTATATTTATATATTTTTTTATTTTTAATCCCAGCCCTCTTACCCGCAGGAGGCCTTTTGCCATTTGGTAGGCCGTCATTAGAAATAAGAATTTGTTCTTAACTGACTTGCCTGGTTAAATAAAGGTTAAATAAAATAAATAAATAAAATGTTGGAAAACCACATCAGTGTCTGACTTTTGGCTGTCGCAGATGCACATTTGTGGCCTGCTGGAGGTCATTTTGCAGGGCTCTGGCAGTGCTTCTCCTGCTCAAAGGCGGAGGTAGCGGTCCTGCTGCTGGGTTGTTGCCCTCCTACGGCCTCCTCCACGTCTCCTGATGT
>NW_019954797.1:0-1613 GCF_002910315.2 Salvelinus sp. IW2-2015
ATATAGCGTCGTTATTGTTATTTTATTTTGTTACTTTTTTTCACTTTAGTTTATTTCATTTTATTATTTTATTATATACAGTATCAGTCAAAAATTTGGACACACCTACTCTTTCAAGGGTTTTTCTTTTTTTAAATCATTTTCTACAATAATAGTAAAGATATCAACACTATGAAATACCACATATGGAATCATGGCGTAACCAAAAAAGTGTTTATCAAATCAAAATATATTTTATATTTGAGAATCTTCAAAGTAGCCACCCTTTACCTTGATGACAGCTTTGCACACTCTTGGCATTCTCTCATCCAGCTTCTTGAGGTAGTCACCTGGAATGCATTTCAATTAACAGGTGTGACTTGTTTAAAGTTAATTTGTGGAATTTATTTCCTTCTTATTGCATTTGAGCCAATCAGTTGTGTTGTGACAAGGTAGGGATGGTATACAGAAGACAGCCCTATTTTGTAAAAGACCAAGTCCGTATTATGGCATGAACAGCTCAAACAAGCAAAGAGAAATGACAGTCCATCATTACTTTAAGATATGAAGGTCAGTCAATTCGGAAAATGTCTTTCTTCAAGAGCGGTCGCAAAAACCAAGCGCTATGATGAAATTCGCTCTCATGAGGACCGACACAGGAAAGGAAGACCCAAAGTTACCTCTGCTGCAGAGAATATGTTCATTAGAGTTACCACCCTCAGAAATTGCAGCATAAAATACATGCTTCATAGAGTTCAAGTAACAGACACATCTCAGCATCAACTGTTCAGAGGAGACTGCGTGAATCAGGCCTTCATGGTCGATTTGCTGCAAAGAAACCACTACTAAAGGACACCAATAAGAAGAAGAGACTTGCTTGGGCCAAGAAACACGAGCAATGGACATCAGACCGGTGGAAATCTGTCCTTTGGTCTGTTGAGTCCAAATTGGAGATTTTTGGTTCCAACCACCATGTCTTTGTGAGACACAGAGTAGGTGACCGGATGATCTCCGCATGTGTGGTTCCCACCGTGAAGTAGGGAGGAGGAAGTGTGATGGTGTGGGTGTGCTTTGCTGGTGACACTGTCAATTATTTATTTAGAATTCAAGGCAAACTTAATGAGAATTGCTAACACATCCTTCTGCAGCTACACGCGATCCCATCTGGTTTACACTTAGTGGGAGTATCATTTGTTTTTCAACAGGACAATGGCCCAACACACCTCCAGGCTGTGTAAGGGCTATTTGACCAAGAAGGAGAGTGATGGAGTGCTGCATCAGATGACCTGGCCTCCACAATCCCCTGACCTCAACCCAGTTGAGATGGTTTGGGATGAGTCGGACCACAGAGTGAAGGAAAAGCAGCCAACAAGTGCTCAGAATATGTGGGAACTCCTTCAAGACTGTTGGAAAAGCATTCCAGGTGAAGCTGGTTGAGAGAATGCCAAGAGTGTGCAAAGCTGCCATCAAGGCAAAGGGTGGCTACTTTGAAGAAACAAAAATACTAAATATATTTTGATTTGTTCAACATTCCTTTGGTTATTACATCATTCCATATGTGTTATTTCATAGTTTTGATGTCTTCACTATTATTTTACAATGTAGAAAATAGTAAAAATAAAGAAAAACCATTG
>NW_019954798.1:0-1613 GCF_002910315.2 Salvelinus sp. IW2-2015
ACGATTTTGCATGACATTAGGTTTCAGGCTGGTATAATACCGATTCATTGTGTATTACAGCCTGATAATCATGACTTGCTTCTGGAGGCATTGGTGCTGTTCAAAGCATCAAAACGGATGTATCTTTGTGGTAATTGTGACAGATGATCTACAAAAAATATTGAGTAATATTTATGAGGGAAAAGTGCATTAGTAGATGTCTTACACGCCCATTGTGGATTTCTGGCTATTGGGGGGAGGAGGGTGTGAGAAAAAGGTGGAGCATGAGGGAGCACAACTTTTCTTACTAGGTACTGTAGTTTCATAAAGCATCCTGATTAGGAAGGGGAAAGGAGAGAAAACTTGCTGATCTAGGATAGCTTTGCATTATTAACATAATGAATAATGATTATGTGGACAAAGGGGCCTGATCCTAGATCAGCACTTCGCTTTTGTAAAATACAGGCCCAGGTGAAGTTTGGACACACCCACAGAGTGCATATTACTCAGAGCAAAAGAAGAGGGGGAAAGAGATACTGCAAGGCGTGTGATGTTGAGAGAGAGAGCGGGTGGGGCACTGTAGTGAGTTCGTTTTCACAGGGCCAAAACCTGTTGTGGATTTACATAGACAGACGGCCTGTATAGTACAATACAGTGGTGTGGGGCTCCAACACCCAGAGGACTGTACAGAGACACGGCACTGTGTGAACTCACACAAGAAAATCAGGAAAACTTCATCAGCATGCAGAGTAAGTTATATACCTTTATATATAATGACCTTTGATCCCTTTCATAGGCCTGTTATATAATGGCAATCTCATAGGTTATCCTCGAATTGGTTACCAGTAATGATTGTAAACTTTTTTGGACATAGGAGTTTTTTCACAGTATATGGTTGAATAGTTTTCATCAGTGTGTTTAAAGAAATATTGATGTAGTATGGAACATAACGTACAATAAGTCTGACTCAATGGTGTGGGAGGAGAAATGATCAAGGTCCCACATTGTGTTTGAAAGTCAATGTGAATTATTAGTGTCTTTTTTTTGGTAATTGTTTTGCATGAATTTGATGATACTTGTGTAGAAATTGACATTGGTGATTCTGCCATATGCTCTCACTTTAAAATGTCAAACTTCCTGTATTTGAGGAGCTGAAGTTTTGCTKAAAGAGTATCGTTATCTGAAGTTGAAAAGGCATTTATTGAAACATGGCTGGTGTCATATCAGTTTATATGGGCACAGTGCACTKACTACCTTTGACCAGAGTGCTCTAAATAGGCAATATGGTGCAATTTGAGACACAGCCAAACTGTGTGGTACCATCCAGGACGATTAGTTGTTCTTTAAACCCAGAGCAGGTGCATGGTAGAGGTACAGCCTGCATTTCTACATTCCAGGGACGGTTTACAGCTGAAGCATACGGATCAATCTTTTTCACAACCCGTTTCCTGATAGGAGTGAGCGAGCCTTGTGTTGGTGTTTGTATTTGTGTTTAAAATTGGAAGTAGTGCATGGATGAAGTTAGAGCTGTTGAGCTCTTTTGAATTTCCTGGCATTTTTGTTAACCAGCCATGAACACTCTCTCTCTCTCGCCTCTCTCCTCTCTCTTTCCTCTCTTTTTCTCTCTCTGCCTC
>NW_019954799.1:0-1612 GCF_002910315.2 Salvelinus sp. IW2-2015
GCAAGAAAATCTAAAATGCCCCTGAACAACAACGTAAACGAAACAGGTGGGGTTTTAGGGGTTCTGAAAGACAGTCATGGGTGTGTCCACTGAAAGTTGACTACCAACAATGGGAATCTAAAAGAACACCCACCATGAGCGCCCACTAAAGTGCCCAAGAAGAGGCAAATAAAAGAAAAACCCACACCAAACAGGGAGCAAACCAAAAAGTGGAGTGAAACAAAAACAGGGATAAAGGACGGTTTGTCTAGAACTAACTAGGGAGAGCCAACTAAAGGTGCTAACCCTTCACATCTCTCAAGACAACTAGAGCTCTGAGACAGCCACTCTAACTAGGGAGAGCCAACTAAAGGTGCTAACCCTTCACATCTCTCAAGACAACTAGAGCTCTGAGACAGCCACTCTAACTAGGGAGAGCCAACTAAAGTTGCTAACCCTTCACATTCTCAAGACAACTAGAGCACTGAGACAGCCACTCTAACTAGGGAGAGCCAACTAAAAGTGCTAACCCTCACATCTCTCAAGACAACTAGAGCACTGAGACAGCCACTCTTAAATAGCACCAGGTGAAACACCTTCCCACGAACGAGATGGCAACCAGCACAGGTATAACACATACTTTAAAWYWTTTTTTWTTTTTTATTGAACCTTTATTTAAATAGGCAAGTCAGTTAAGAACAAATTCTTATTTACAATGGCGGCCTACCCCGGCCAAACCCTGACCCAGACGACGCTGGGCCAATTGTGCGCCGCCCTATGGGACTCCCAATCACAGCCAGTTGTGATACAGCCTGGAATCAAACCAGGGTCTGTAGTGACGCCTCTAGCACTGAGATGCAGTGCCGTAGACTGCTGTGCCACTCGGGAGCCCAAACTAAATAACGAGGTGGCACCAATCGGTGGGCCCTACATGCTAACAAGCTATACGTGCTTAAGTCCAACCTCACATCAAATGGAAAAAACTAAACTTTTAACAAACTAATTTAATGACCATTCAGCCTGGTCAGTATTTTAAAACACACTTACAGCTAAACATTATCCCACTTTTTTTTGTCTTACCTGCAACACTTTCATAAGCAAATTCATCACTGAGAAAGAAACAAGATACTGTGCATTAGAAATTGGCTCCATAATAAATCGGGTGGTTCAAGCCCTGAATGCTAATTGGCTGACAGCTATGGTGCATCAGAACGTATACCACGTGTATGACAAAACATTGATTCTTTCTGCTGTAATTACGTTGGTAACCAGTTTATAATAGCAATAAGGCACCTGTGGGGTTTGTAATATATAGCCAATATATCACGGCTAAGGGCTGTGTCCAGGCACTCCTCTGCGTTATTGCTTAATTAAAGCATTCATATTATTCATATACACCTTTATGTAGAAGTAGCCCACCTTTGTGTTTTTCAATTGCTTCATTACAGTAGAAGTACAGAATGTAGTCTGTGACAATTATATTAAAATAAATAATTTTGATATAATAAAGTAAAATGTCAAATATACATGATTTTCCTACCTGGATTCTTCCTCCGTGTTTGAAGTTCCGTCTAAGACAAAGAAATATCCCAGAATGTGAAATAAATGTTCATTAATAGAACAATAGTTTTAT
>NW_019954800.1:0-1612 GCF_002910315.2 Salvelinus sp. IW2-2015
GACCCTCACCGCCGACCCCGGACTGGGGACCCTCGCAGCGGGCCCCGGACAGGAGGGCGACTTTGGCAGCTCCGGACAGGAGGGCGACTCTGGCAGCTCCGGACAGGAGGGCGACTCAGGAGGCTCCGGACTGAAGGGTGTCGCTGGAGGGTCCGGACTGGAGAGCGACTCTGGAGGGAGGAGACACAGAGACAGCCTGGTGCGTGGGGCTGCCACAGGGCCCACCAGGCTGGGGAGACCTACAGGAGGCCTGGTGCGTAGAGGAGGCACCGGATGAAACGGGCTGTGGGGGAGCACTGGAGCCCTGGTGCTCAGCCTTGGCACCACTCCTCCAGGCTGAATGCCCACTTTAGCCCGGTCCCTCCAGAGTGCAGGCACAGGTCGAACCGGGCTGTGGGGGAGCACTGGAGATCTGGTGCTTAACACTCGCACCTCTCCCTTAGGCTCAATGCCCACTTTCGCCCGGCACGGGCAGAGCGCAGGCATAGGACGAACTGCACCCTCCCAGCTCCCTGGAGACATAGTACGCAGAGCCGGCGCAGGATACCCTGGGCCGAAACGGCGCACCGGAGACCAAACGCGCTGAGCTGGCACAATCCGCCCTGGCTGGATGCCCACTCTCGCATGGCACTTGCGGGGTCTGGCATATAGCACTCCRGGCTATGAGCGCGCACTGGAGACAGTACCACGCTGACCAGTACCACGCTGCTTCCGGTAAGCACGGGGAGTTGGCTCAGGTCTATCGCCTGACTCCGCCGATCTCCCCGTGTGCCACCCCCCAATTGTTTTTTTGGGGGGGGGGGCTGCCTCTCGTGCCTGCTGCGCTGCCTTGCCTCATATCGCCGCCTCTCAGCTTTCGCCGCCTCCAGTTCTTCTTTCGGGCTGCGATATTCCCCAGCCTGTCTCCAGGATCCCTTTCCGTCCAATATCTCCTCCCAAGTCCAGGAGTCCTGAATCCTCTACTCCTCCATACCACGCTGCTTGGTCCGTTGGTGGTGGGTAGTTCTGTAACGATCGTCTAAGGGAGGAGACCAAAACGCAGCGTGGTAAGTGTTCATGCCTTTATTAGCAAAGTGAACACTATGACAAAAATAACAAAGATATAAACGAAAATCGAACAACACGAAACAGTTCTGTCTGGTACAGACACAAAGACAGAAAACAATTACCCACCAAAACACAGGTGGGAAAGGGCTACCTAAGTATGGTTCTCAATCAGAGACAACAATAGACAGCTGCCTCTGATTGAGAACCACACCCGGCCAAACACACAGAAATAGAAAACATAGAACACAAAACATAGAATGCCCACCCCAACTCACGCCCTGACCAAACCAAAATAGAGACATAAAAAGGATCTCTAAGGTCAGGGCGTGACACCGACCTTCGGCCCCTGTTTCTCCTCCTACTCTTCATGCAGATCAAGGGTATCGGGGCCTGTTCCCGAGGAAGCAGTATATCCTTCGCATCGGGTTCATCAGAAAAAAAGGATGCTGCTCGTCCGTGGTGAGTAATCGCAGTCCTGATGTCTAGAAGTTATTTTCGGTCATAAGAGACGGTAGCGGCAACATTATGTACAAAATAAGTAAAAAAATAAGTTACAAACAACGCA
>NW_019954801.1:0-1612 GCF_002910315.2 Salvelinus sp. IW2-2015
TCGTTGCTGCTGTCTCCTGGGAGATTGAGTCCCGTGTTCGTCAGGCTCAGCTGAACCAGCCTGATCCTAGAAACGGTCCTTGTAAGGCTCTGTTTATGCCAGATTTAGTTTGTTCTGATGTTCTTCAATGGGCCCATTCTACGCACCTCACCTGTCACCCTGGCATGAACCGGACTGTCGCCTTCCTGCATCAGCGATCTTTGTGGCCCACCATGGAGAAAGACACTCGGGAATTAATCTCCGCCTGCTCGGTCTGGGCTTGGAACAAAACCTCCACCAAACCTACATCTGGTCTGCTTTGTCCTCTTCCCATACCCAGTCGCCCCTGGTCACATATAGCTTTGGACTTCGTCACTGGGCTTCCCCTATTGAATGGTAACTCAGTCATCTTCACTATTATTGACTGATTTTCCAAAGAGGCTCACTTCATTCCCCTCTCCAAGCTTCCTTCCTCCCGGGAGACTGCGGACCTGCTGGTATCCCATGTTTTGCGGCTGCATGGCATCCCTAGTGAAATTGTTTCTGACAGAGGACCCCCGTTTACATCCCAGGTATGGAGAGCCTTCTGCACAGCTCTGGGTATTAATGTCAGCCTTTCATCTGGATATCACCCCCAGACCAATGGCCAGACCAAGCGGGCCAACCAGGAGTTGGAAACTGCAATACGCTGTGTGACTTTGGCTAACCCTTCCTCCTGGAGTGCCCAGCTACCCTGGGTGGAATAGGCCCACAACACCCTAATCAATGCCTCATCAGGTATGTCTCCCTTTGAGTGTGCTCTGGGTTATCAACCTCCCTTGTTCCCTGCCCAAGAGGTCGAAGTAGCGGTGCCCTCAGTCCAGGACCACATGCGCCGTTGTCGTCACACCTGGAGGAGGGCCCGGGCTGCCCTTCTTCATGCCTCCACCAGGACCTAATCCCAAGCTAACTGTCGCCATGCTTCAGCCCCAGTCTACACTCCAGACCAAAAGGTATGGTTATCATCCAAGGACTTGCCCCTGATAGTGGTTTCCAAAAAACCACCTCCCCGATTCATTGGCCTCTTTGAGATTGATCGTGTCATAAACCCCTCTGCTGTTCATCTGAAACTCCCAGACTCTCTCAAAATTCACCCCACCTTCCATGTATCCTTAATTAAACCAGTCTGCTCCTGTCCCCTCCTGCAGCTGCTAATCCACCCCCTCGGCTCATCGACGACCCTCCTGCCTATACCGTCCAGCGGCTTTTGGATGTGCGCCATCGGGGCCGCGGTTGGCAGTATCTGGTGTACTGGGAGGGATACGGGCCTGAGGAGCGCTGCTGGGTGCCCCGTCGTCACATTCTGGATCCCTCCCTCTTACAGGATTTTCATACCTCACACCCAGACAAGCCAGGTTGTGCGCCAGGTGGCGTCCAAAGAGGGGGGGCGTACTGTCACATCTGCTCCTGCTACGCCCTCTGGTGTTCATCCGGTGTCTTCTTGATCTGCAGTTACTCCCCCTGTACACTCTCTCTCTCTCCCTCTCCCTCTCCCTCTCTGTGTGATTGTGTGGTTGGAAACAGGTGTGCTGGAGTCAGAGCAGATCCCTACCAGCTGCAACTCGTTCAATAATCAAGACCTCAACAAATACTC
>NW_019954802.1:0-1612 GCF_002910315.2 Salvelinus sp. IW2-2015
TCTTCTGGGAAGGCTTTCCACTAGATGTTGGAACATTGCTGTTATAACAGCCTCCACTCTTCTGGGAAGGCTTTCCACTAGATGTTGGAACATTGGAAGCAAGTCCGCGCAGCATTCAGCCACATGAGCATTAGTGATGTTGGGTGATTAGGCCCGGCTCGTAGTCGGCATTCCAATTCATCCCAAAGGTGTTCGATGAGGTTGAGGTCAGGGCTCTGTGCAGGCCAGTCAAGTTCTTCCGCACCGATCTCGACAATCCATTTCTGTATGGACCTCGCTTTGTGAATGGGGGCATTGTCATGCTGAAACAGAAAAAGGGCCTTCCCCAAACTATTGCCACAAAGTTGGAAGCACAGAATAGTCTAGAATATCATTGTATGCTGTAGCGTTAAGATTTCCCTTCACTGGAACTAAGGGGCCTAGCCGAACCATGAAAAACAGCCCCAGACCATTATTCCTCCTCCACCAAACTTTACAGTTTGCACTATGCATTCGGGCAGGTTGCGTTCTCGTGGCATCCACCAAATCCAGATTTGTCCGTTGGACTGCCAGATGGTGAAGGGTGATTCATCACTCCAGAGAACACGTTTCCACTGCTTCAGATTCCAATGGCGGCGAGCTTTACACCACTTCAGCCGACGCTTGGCATTGCACATGGTGATCTTAGGCTTGTGTGTGGCTGCTCTGCCACGGAAACCCATTTCATGAACCTCCCGACGAACAGTTCTAGCAGTTCTTGTGCTGACGTTGCTTCCAGATGCAGTTTGGAACTTGGTAGTGAGTGTTGCAATCGAGGACAGACAATTTTTATGCGCTACGTGCTTCAGCACTCGGCGATCCCGTTCTGTATAGCTTGTGTGGCCTACCACTTCGCGGCTGAGCCATTGTTGCTCCTAGACATTTCCACTTCACAATAAAAGCACTTACAGTTGACCGGGGAAGCTCTAGCAGGGCAATTTTGACAAACTGACTTGTTGGAAAGGTGGCATCCTATGACGGTGCCACGTTGAAAGTCATTGAGCTCTACAGTATGGGTCACTGTTTGTCTATGGAGATTGCATGGCTGTGTGCTCGATTGTATAAACCTGTCAGCAAGGGGTGTGGCTGAAATAGCCGAATCCACTAATTTGAAGGCGTGTCCACATACTTTTGTATATACAGTGGGGAGAACAAGTATTTGATACACTGCCGATTTTTCAGGTTGTCCTACTTACAAAGCATGTAGAGGTCTGTAATTTTTATCATAGGTACACTTCAACTGTGAGAGACGTAATCTAAAACAAAAATCCAGAAAATCACATTGTATGATTTTTAAGTAATTAATTTGCATTTTATTGCATGACATAAGTATTTGATACATCAGAAAAGCAGAACTTAATATTTGGTGCGTTAGCCAGTCTCCGAGACCTGAACCCAATGAGAAAATTCATTTGGAGGGAGCTGAAAGTCCGTATGCCCAGCGACAGCCCGCCGAAACTGAAGGATGCTGGAGAAGGTCCTGTATGGAGGAGTGGGCCAAAATCCGCTGCTGCAGTGTGTGCAGAAGCCTTGGTCAAAACTACAAGGAACACCGTAATCCTGAATTGCAAACAAAGGGTTTCTGTACCAACAT
>NW_019954803.1:0-1611 GCF_002910315.2 Salvelinus sp. IW2-2015
TAATAAATGGTACCACAGTTTTGTGCTATAGGGGCCATCTGTGATGACTCGTCCTTTTTACGAGGACCCAACATCCGTTTTTTTATTTTATTTAACTCGGCAAGTCAGTTAAGAACAAATTCTTATTTACATTGACTGCCTACCCCGGGCCGACAATGAGCCAATTGTGCGCCGCCCTATGGGACTCCCAATCACGGCCAGATGTGATTGATAATGGAATTTATATGTTTAAATTAATGATTAGAATATTCCACCCTGAAACCATATAATTGTATGACATTTATTAGAATCATAAAACTGTAATCTGATGATGTGTGTAGTTTTAGTCAGAATTAGAACAAGGACCTTTTGTTCCTTTTTAGTGTGTAAGCAGGGTGCATGTGGGAAACAAATGATAAGAGGAGCTATCAACAGACAAGCTGGACCACTGTGTTCCTTACAGGACATTCTGTCTCCACCCGTGGAGGGGAGAAACTGTTAGGCTTGCAGAAGATTATGAAACATGTTGCAGATTAAAGAAACAATGTATCTGTATAGTGGAAAAACACAGACTGTCTGAGCAAGGCGTAGCTTAAGATTTGAACTTGTATGTATGTGCGTAGGATGTCTACTGTTTGTGTGGAAGTATGTGCACAGCTATAAAATGGATGTCTTTGTATAATGGACTTCAGAGTGCTCTCGTGAATAAACATTTGACTATTGTAGGCTGGGCCTCTGTATTCATTTCAACCAGTATCTTATAAATTCTGGGTTGCAGACTGAGTAGTTAACTTCTTATGGCTGCAGGGGCAGTATTGAGTAGCTTGGATGAAAGGTGCCCAGAGTAAACGGCCTGCTCCTCAGTCATAGTTGCTAATATATGCATATTATTATTAGTATTGGATAGAAAACACTCTGAAGTGTCTAAAACTGTTTGAATTATGTCTGTGAGTATAACATAACTCATATGGCAGGCAAAAACCTGAGAAATTCCACTTCCTGTTTGGATTTTTTCTGAGGCTGGTAGATTTTCAACCAAGCTCCCATTGAAATTACAGCAAGATATGGAGTTTTCACTTCCTACGGCTTCCACTAGATGTCAACAGTCAATAGAACTTTGTCTGATGACTCTGTTGAGAAGGGGGGCCAAAGGAGACAGGAATGAGTAACCACTGCCATGAGGTGACCATGCGCGTTCACGTGAGAGGCAGCTCCGTTCCATCGCTCAACTGAAGTCAATGTAATTCTCCGGTTGGAACGTTATTCAAGATGTATGTTAACAACATTCTAAAGATTGATTCAATACATCGTTTGACATGTTTCTACTGACTGTTACGGAACTTTTGGACATTTCGTCACGTTATAGTGGACGCGCTTTGTGACTGGAATTGTTTACCAAACGCGCTAACCAAAGTAGCTAATTGGACATAAATAACGAACATTATCGAACAAATCAAGCATTTATTGTGGACCTGGGATTCCTGGGAGTGCATTGTGATGAAGATCATCAAAGGTAAGGGAATATTTATCATGTAATTTCTGGTTTCTGTTGACTCCAACATGGCGGCTAATTTGACTCTTGTTCTGAGCTCCGTCTCAGATTATTGCATGGTTTGCTTTTTCCGTAAAGTT
>NW_019954804.1:0-1610 GCF_002910315.2 Salvelinus sp. IW2-2015
AAATAATACAAATACTGAGCTATATGCACTGAGTATACAAAACATTAAGAACATGACATATACTGACCAGGTGAATCTAGGTGAAAGCTAAGATCACTATTTGATGTCACTTGTTAAATCCACTTCAATCAGTGTACATTAAGGGGAGGAAACAGTTTAAAGAAGGATTTTTAAGCCTTGAGTCAATTCAAATTTTATTTGTCACATGCGTCGAATACAACCGTGAAATGCTAACTGACAAGCCCTTAAAACGTATTCTTGATAGGGGGTGCAATTTTAACATATGGCAAAATATGCGTACCCATTTTAAAATGCCTATTTCTCAGCCCCTGAAACTAGAATATGCATATAATAGTCAGATTAGGATAGAAAACACGCTGAAGTTTCCAAAACTGTAAGAATTTTGTCTGTGAGTTAAACAGAACTTTTATTGCAGGTGAAAACCTGAGAAAATTTCAAGCAGGAAGTGGCACTCATTTTGAGAGCTCTGTGTTCCAATGCCTTCCTATCGCATATGTGAAGTCACATCAATAAGACCTCTTTTTCTATGTCTTCCCTAAGGTGTCAACAGCCTTTTTAGACGTAGTTTCAGGCCTTTATTTTGAAGGATGAGCCTGCAAGAGCACATTGGGTAAGTGGACGGTGGGGGCTCTCCGGGTGATTTTTGCGCAAATCTGAAAGGTAGCCATTGTCTCTCTCGCTCCTAGTGAAAAGCCAACTGTCCCGGTTGATTTATTATCGAATAGATATGTGAGAAACACAATGAAGTTGGATCAAAAACAACGTTTGACATGTTTATGTTGACATTATAGATATAATTTGGAATTTTTCCCGCCGTTGTCGCGAACGCTTTTTCCGGTGGATTCCTGGTCATGACGCATCAAACAAACGGTATTTGGTATTTGGATATAAAACATATCTTTATGGAACAAAAGGAACATTTGCTGTCCTACTGGGAGTCTCGTGAGTGAAACCAACCGAAGATCAACAAAGGTAAATGATTAATTTGATTGCTTTGCTGGTTTTTGTTACCAAGTTACCTGGCGCTAGCTGTTCTTATTGTTTTGTCGATCGATACATTTACACAAATGCAAGTATTGCTTTCGCTGGAAAGCATAATTTCAAAATCTGAGACGACAGATGGATTAACAAAAGGCTAAGCTGTGTTTTGCAATATTGCACTTGTGATTTCATGAAATTATATTTTATGATTACCCTCTGGCGCTAGGCTACGCTATGCTAGTCAGGGTTTTTAATGACAGAAATCCCGGATCCGGGATGGGTATGCCTGGGTATAACAATGCAGTTCAAGAAATAGAGGTAAGAAAATATTTGCTAGATAAACTAAACAAAATTAAATAAAGTAACATAATAAGATTACATAACAATAACGAGGCTATATAAAAGGGGTACTGGTACTGAGTCAATGCGCAGGGGTACAGGTTAGTGAAGGTAATTCATACATGTAGGTAGGGGTAAAGTGACTATGCATTGATAATAAACAGCGAGTAGCAGCAGTGTAAAAACAACGGCGGGGGGGTTCATGTAAATAGTCCAGGTGGCCATTTGATTAATTGTTCGGCAGTCTTATGGCTTGGGTGTAGAAGCTG
>NW_019954805.1:0-1609 GCF_002910315.2 Salvelinus sp. IW2-2015
TCAGCATGGCACGGTGTCCAGGTTGGTAGTTGTGTGTTAAGGACTTTTATAAGGACTCAGCCTGTTGCTCCATATCTTCCGTTGATTAACTACGCTGTTCTGCTTGCCATATGGGCGGGGAGAGTGCCCAAGCCAGCTGTACACCCCCCCTCGCGCCTCCACCACTCGCCCTCTCGATTACCCCACTCAACCCCCCACCCAGTCCAGGCCCACTCTAGCAGCACCACCACACAAACACATTCTGTCCAGCGACCACGACACATGGTCACACACACACTCCAACGTGCCCCAGCACAAACAATAAAGCTGATATGTGCATTCATGCGTGGTCTCATATGCAATGCCTTATGGAGAGCAGAGTGGTCCTACCCTACCCTAACCTACCTAACCTACCCTAACTTGGTCTGTGTCTGGTACCTGCAGCACAACCCTGCCAATCAGACAGGCTCAATTTCTAGCAAGCAGTTTGAATGAATGGTTAAATCTATGAATTTAGATTGAGTCTGTCTAATAATAACATAACTATCGATTTATATTCAGTAGTATTGTCAGAATTAGTGTAGTAGATGAGTTACTGATGTGTTCTAGAAATGTGAAAAGAAAGGAACATATCCTCACACTGTTTAGATGCTCAGTGTGCAGCTGTTCTCCCTTCTTTTACATGTCATGTCTTTAACCCGGTCTGTAACTGTGAAACCTGCTGAATCTGCAAATTGTGTATACACGTCACTCTGCATACCTTCATACATCCAGTTCAATCCAGTTGCATTTACTTTGTGAATACAAACCAGAGCTCTTCCTCCAAACACACTGACACAATTGAAACATCACTTCTCTTCAGAGAAGAGCCCCATAGGGGGCAAAGGGGCATGTGCCCCCTCAGATTTGTCCTGGGGGGGGGGGTTCCTCTGCAGTACTACTAGCTAGCCACCTAGCAATTTTTATGAAGTTGGCTTAAGTTAGCCCTGATAGGTTCCCAAACTCCCAACCTCATAACTAGATACCAAGAAGCCATTTCAGGCTATAAATCAAGTTAGAGTAGCTAGCTTGTCTAACTAGCTTAGTTGGCATGCCTTAGCTGGCAAGGTTAGTAGACTTTAGAAAAGCAAGCAATAACTAAATGTACTGAATAAGACTCACATTCCTTTCAATCTTTTACACAGATTTTAGCAGAGATGCAGAGAAGCATATTTAGTTTATTTAAGAAAAGAACCACCAGTCAGGAGGATACAGACAACTCCAGAGGTATGCTTAGATATGCAGAAAAATAGACATCTTTTTACATAGAATTAAGCATACTGATTATGGCTCTAGATTGCAGGAAAAAGCTGTTTCAGGTGTTTGAAAAATGCAAAATTCTCCAATTTACGTACCGGAGGCATGGCACCCATCTGGATCCCCCCCGAGCCATCCTCAAGTACTTTGTGTCCTGCTTCTCTTATATTACGTCTGTCCTACTGCAGAGATGTTAACTCTAGCTCTGTCCACCACAGAATGCCCTCTTTAAATGGATGTACAGTACAAATACAAATACATGTTGTCCCCTGCTCCAAGGATGACTGAAATGGGAGACATACTTGGTCAATTTTGCAGCTCTTATTTCTTGAAG
>NW_019954806.1:0-1609 GCF_002910315.2 Salvelinus sp. IW2-2015
ACAATCCTGTCTCAGAGCTCTGTGGACAATTCCTTCGACCTCGTGGCTTGGTTTTTGCTCTGACATGCACCGTCAACTGAGGGACCTTAAATTGGCAGGTGGGTGCCTTTCCAAATCATGTCCAATCAAATGAATTTACCACAGGTGGACTCCAATCAAGTTGTAGAAACATCTCAAGGATGATCAATGGAAACAGGATGCACCTCAAATTCGAGTCTCATAGCAAAGAGTCTGAATACTTGTAAATGTAAATAAGGTATTTCTGTTTTGCATTTTTTACAAATTAGCAAAAAATATCAAACCTGTTATCGCTTTGTCATTATGGGCTATTGTGTGTTTATTGAGAATCTTTTTCAAATCCATTTTATAATAAGGCTGTAACGTAACAAAATGTGGAAAAGGGAAGGTGTATGAATTCTTTCCGAATACAGTGTAAGTAAGTAGGAGAATATAACACAATAGATCTGGTAAAAGATAATATGTTTTAGACTGATCCAATGAACCATTGCATTTCTGTTCAAATTTTTGTATCAAGACTGCCCAATGTGCCTCATTTGTTTATTAATAACTATTCATGTTCAAAATTGTGCACTCTCCTCAAACAATAGCATGGTATTCTTTCATTGTAATAGCTACTGTAAATTGGACAGTGCAGTTAGATTAACAAGAATATAAGCTTTCTGCCAATATCAGATATGTCTATGTCCTGGGAAATTTTCTTGTTACTTACAACCTCATGTTAATTGCATAACCTACATTAGCTCAACCGTCCCGTTTCCACCGATCCCGAAGAAGTTTTAACGGTTCAGCAGTCTTATGGCCCATGATAGGTCCTTAGTGATGTGAACACCAAGGAATTTGAACAGTTGAGCTGTTGAGGTTTTTTCCCCCACACTTGACGCTCCAGTACTGTTTGCCATGCGGTAGCAGAAAKAACCATCTTGGACTTGGGTGGCCGGAGTCTTTGACAATTTTTAGGGCTTTCCTCTGTCCTGGATGGCAGGAAGCTTGGCCCCAGTGATGTACTGGGCCATACACACTACCCTCTGTAGCACATTGAGGATGGATGCCGAGCAGTTGCCATACCAAACTGTGATGCAACCAGTCAGGATGCTCTTGATAATGCAGCTTTAGAACTTTTTGAGGCTCTGAGGTCCCATGCCAAATCTTTTCAGCCTCCTGAAAAGGCGTTGTCGTGCCCTCTTCATGACTGCTTTGGTGTGTTTGGACAATGATAGGTCTTTAGTGATGTGGACACCAATTTGAAGCTCTTAACCCGCTTCATTACAGCTCCTCTTTTTTCTGTAGTCCACGATCTGCTCCTTTGTCTTGCTCACGTTGAGGGAAAGGTTGTTGTCTTGGCACCACACTGCCAGGTTTCTGACCACCTCCCTACATGCGGTCCCATCATCCTCGGTGATCGGGCCTACCACCGTCTGTCATTGGCAAACTTAATGGTGGTGTTGGAGTCGTGCTTGGCCACATAGTCGTGGCCACATAGTCACAGCACAGCTCAACCAGACCCGACCCATCACAGCACAGTTCTACCCTCCTGTACTCCCTGGGTGAACAGGGAGTACACGAGGGGACTAAGCACGCCCCCATGAGG
>NW_019954807.1:0-1609 GCF_002910315.2 Salvelinus sp. IW2-2015
GGGGAGACGGATGGCTCAGATGGCGCTGGGGAGACGGATGGCTCAGATAGCGCTGGGGAGACGGATGGCTCTGGCCGGATAAGGCGCACTGTAGACCTGGTGCGTGGTGCCGGAACTGGAGGCACCGGGCTAAGGACACGCACCTTCATACTAGTGGGGGGAGCAGGGACAGGGCACACTGAACTCTCAAAGCGTACTCTATACCTAGTGCGTGGTACCGGCACTGGTGGCACCGGGCTGAGGGCACGCACCTCAGGACTAGTACGGGGAGAAGTGACAGTGTGTACAGGACTTAGGAGACGCACAGGTGGCTTAGTGCGTGGGGCCGGAACTGGAGGCACCGAACTGGATACACGCACTATAGGGAGAGTGCGTGGAGGAGGAACAGGGCTCTGGAAATGCACTGGTAGCCTAGTGCGTAGTGTAGGCACTGTAGGTACTAGGCTGGGAGGTGGCGCCGGAAATACCGGACCGTGCAGGCGTACTGGCTCTCTTGAGCATTGAGCCTGCCCAACCTTACCTGGTTGAATGCTCCCGGTTGCCCGCCCAGTGCGGGGAGGTGGAATAACCCGCACCGGGCTGTGTAGGCGAACCGGGGAAACCATGCGTAAGGCAGGTGCCATGTATGCCGGCCCGAGGAGACGCACTGGAGACCAGACGCGTTGAGCCGGCCTCATGACACCTGGCTCAATGCCCAATCTAGCCCTACCAGTGCGGGGAGGTGGAATAACCCGCACCGGGCTATGCACACGTACAGGAGACACCCTGCGCTCTACTGCGTAACACGGTGTCTGCCCGTACTCCCGCTCTCCACGGTTAGCCTGGGAAGTGGGCGCAGGTCTCCTACCTGCCCTTGGCCCACTACCTCTTAGCCTCCCCCCAAGAAATTTTTGGGTGTTACTCACGGGCTTTTCGGGCTTCCGTGCAAGACGCGTCCCCTCATAACGCCGGTTCCTCTCTCTCTTTTCCTCCGCTCTCCGAGCTGCCTCCAGCTGTTCCCATGGACGGTGATTTACTTTAGCCCATGGTCCTTCTCCGTTAAATATTTGCTCCCAACTCCACAAGTCCTGTATACTTGCCCGTTGCTCCAAATTACGCTGCTTGGCTCTGGATTGGTGGGTGGTTCTGTAACGGTTTTCCTCCTCCTCTTCATCCGAAGAGGAGGAGCAGGGATTGAACCAAGGTGCAGCGCGTTGAAATGACATGATGAATTTTATTAACAAGACAAAACGAACAAACACGAAAACGAACTATACTTGAAAATGATACAAAATAACAAAACGAAAGTAGACAGACCTGAACGACGAACTTACATACAACGTGAAGAACGAAATGAACAGGAACAKACTACATGAAATGAACAAACCGTAAACAGTCCCGTATGGTGCAAACATCGACACAGACACAGGAGACAACCACCCACAAACAAACACTGTGAACAGCCTACCTAAATATGACTCTCAATTAGAGGAACGCCAAACACCTGCCTCCAATTGAGAGCCATACCAGGCAACCCTAAACCAACATAGAAACAGACAACATAGAATGCCCACCCAAACTCACGTCCTGACCAACTAACACACAAAACTAAACAGAAAACAGGTCAGGA
>NW_019954808.1:0-1609 GCF_002910315.2 Salvelinus sp. IW2-2015
TAGAAATTATTTATTTCAGCTTTTATTTCTTTCATCACATTCCCACTGGGTCAGAAGTTTACATAGACTCAATTAATATTTGGTAACATTGCCTTTGAATTGTCTAGGTGATGCTGGTAAGGCGGAGTCAGGCGCAGGACACAGAGATGAGTAATAACCGTAACTTTACTCAAAAACAATATTCCATGAAGGAGACAAAATAATCCAGTTCACAAAACGAGACAACTTGACAATAACAAACACGCACCAAATCAAGTGGGAAACCAGAGGGTTAAATAGTGGAACAATGATTATGGAATGGAAACCAGGTGTGTACAATGAAGACAAAACAAATGGAAAATGAAATGTGGATCGGTGGCGACTAGAAAACCGGTGACGTCGACCGCCAAACGCCGCACAAACAAGGAGAGGGACCAACTTCGGCAGAAGTTGTGACAGGGTCAAACGTTTCAGGTAGCCTTCCACACGCTTTCCACAATAAGTTGGGTGAATTTTGGCCCATTCCTCCTGACAGAGCTGGTGTAACTGATTCAGGTTTTTAGGCCTCCTTGCTCGCACACACTTTTTCAGTTCTGCCCAAAAATGTTCTATGGGATTGAGGTCAGGGCCACTCCAATACCTTGACTTTGTTGTCCTTAAGCCATTTTGCCACAAATTTGGAAGTATGCTTGGGGTCATTGTCCATTTGGAAGACCAATTTGCGGCCAAGCTTTTAACTTCCTGACTGATGTCTTGAGATGTTGCTTCAATATATCAACATACTTTTCCTTCCGCATGATGCCATTTATTTTGTGAAGTGCATCAGTCCCTCCTGCAGCAAAGCACCCACACACCATGCTTCATGGTTGGGATGGTGTTCTTCAGCTTGCAAGCCTCCACCTTTTTCCTCCAAACATAACGATGGTCATTATGGCCGAAAAGTTCTATTTTTGTTCCATCAGACCAAAGGACATTTCTCCAAAAAGTACGATCTTTTTCCCCATGTGCAGTTGCAAACCGTAGTCTGTCTTTTTTTATTTTATTTTTATTTTTATTTTTTTCCACCCAATTTTCATGGTATCCAATTGTTAGTAATTACTATCTTGTCTCATCGCTACAACTCCCGTACGGGCTCGGGAGAGACGAAGGTCGAAAGCCATGCGTCCTCCGAAACACAACCCAACCAAGCCGCACTGCTTCTTAACACAGCACGCCTCCAACCCGGAAGCTAGCCACACCAATGTGTCGGAGGAAACACCGTGCACCTAGCTGCCTTTGTTAGCGCGCACTGCGCCCGGCCTGCCACAGGAGTCGCTGGTGCGCGATGAGACAAGGATTTCCCTACCGGCCAAACCCTCCCTAACCCGGACGATGCCAATTGTGCTTCGCCCCACGGTACAACAAAAAATGATTCATATGTGATGTATTAATTGACTCTGCAATAAGTCATGAACATACAGTTGAAGTTCGAAGTTTACATACACCTTAGGCAAATACATTTAAACTCAGTTTTTCACAATTCCTGACATTTAATCCTAGTAAAAATTCCCTGTTTTAGGTCAGTTAGGATCACCACTTTATTTTAAGAATGTGAAATGTCAGAATAATAGTAGAAATTATTTATTTCAGC
>NW_019954809.1:0-1608 GCF_002910315.2 Salvelinus sp. IW2-2015
ATCCCTAACCCCTCTGAAGAAGCCTATTGTGCTGAAAAATCAGGAGGGCCTTTTTCAATTGACTTCTAGAAACTTGAAATGAACCTCATGGATTTTAACTGGAGACTCATACAACTAGACAAATGGAATCCTCCACACACTGTTTTTGGGACCAAATAAATGTATGCCAACAGTGGACAATTCCCAGCAAAAGCTGGAGAATCCAAAGTGTGCACATTGAAGAAAAAAAGATTTCACAATCTCAATTTGAAGCTCTAAAGAAAAGGGAATGAATATTAGTTGGCATCCAATTGGAGGACATACTGCTTTATAGATCCCAGCCTGACAAGCAATTGTTTGTGACTTACTTTAAGCACTTGCAACAGGGCCTCTATTAGGATTGAATCATTTCCCGGTATTTTACAAAATGATCCATCCCGGGAATAAATCCCTTTTCTCCCGTGTAACCTGGTATTTCCCGACAAAACCAGAAGCGTAATTCAAAAGCATTATAAAGCATATAAATAGGACTATGTCTGGATTTGAAAAGAGATTTGATCGAACATTCATGCCTGATTAGCCATACATTAAATACATTTTATGAACCTTACTTTAAAGATATTTAATGAGCCAAAACCCCCCAAAATACCAACATATTGTGCAGTCATCCAATAGGATAGGCTATATGACATTAGCAGGGTTGGGGAGTAACGGATTACTAAAGGATTACAAAATCGGTAACTAATGTGTTACGTTACCAGCAAAAATATTGTAATCAGATTAAAAACTAGAAAATTACTTTTAAATTCAGAAAGGATGTTTGCGAGAAAAAAAATCGTTGACACTTCTCTGTTTTCTCAATGACATTCAAATCATCATTGATAAAAGGCGCAAATTTTATTTTGTTCCACCTGAGCGAGTCTGACCACAAGTCAGAGACCACTATGATGACACGCCAAATGTGTTTGATGGATCGCTGGAAAAGAGCAGGAATAGACTTCTGGTAGGCTACAGTCCAAGCTATGTCTTCCAATGGCGCGACTGCTGTCGGCATCCAAAGATGATCCAATTTGAATAAACGCTTGAAGGTAAGGATGACAGCAGTGGTGTAATCTACGGCAATACGGATATCACTTATCTACATTGCGCATTGATGTGAATCACACTGCTGCTCTCTAATTTAGCTATTTGCGCCTTACGGATGGATTGTGGTTGTTGTGGGTGGCTGTTCACAAATCTAAAAGTGTATTTGAACCCAATAATGGTTGAATTCAAAAAGTTTAAGCTGGCTGTCAATCTAATTCATGTTGATAAAATATCCATAGGCCTAATTGTTATTTTATTTATTTAACCTTTATTTAACTGATGGACACATGCTCAAACTTGTACACTTTTGATAAGACTTAAAGGAGCAATCTGTAGTTGCTATGTCCATTTTTGGACTTATAAATGATATATTTATATCCATTGATTATTTTGGAATAMAACTTCTAAATGCCTCATGAGTTTATATAAACTGTTACACTCCATCAGAACCCAAAATATAAACTTGTTTTACTCCAACGCTTAAACATTGTAAATGTAAACAAACACTGTATATCCTCATAACATGGTTACAACTATCATGTT
>NW_019954810.1:0-1608 GCF_002910315.2 Salvelinus sp. IW2-2015
TGCTGCCTGGGCCAATGTCGCCACTTTCTGTTCATTTTAATGAACTACAAGTCTATCAGGCCGGTTGCTTTTAGAATCCTTCAACAGCATCAACTCCTGAATATCAGCAAAGGTGTTAGCTTTGCTGGCTGAACACCAGCGATTAAACAGAGACTCTTTGTCCCTTGCAAACTCAAAAGTACAGAGAGAGGTTTTTTTTTTGTGGTTCCTGAAGCGCTGCCTATAAGCTTCAGGCACCAACTCATAAGCCCGCAACACGGTTGTTTTAACAATATCGTACTGTAAACCATCTTCCAGGGAGAGAGCGGCTACTACTTCCTGATCTTTCCCAGACAATTTACATTGCAACAGGTGCGGCCAAACCTCGAGTGGTCAATGCAGCGAAGCGGCCACACGTTCAAACACAGAGAAATTGGAATCAACTTCCGACTCCCGGAATGGAGGGACTAAAGCAATATTTTTACTTACATCGAAGTGGGCTTGATGATGGGCAGGTTGTGGAGTCACACTGGAGCCAGCGTCTAGCTCCAGTTGTCGGATCCTATTACGATTTTCCAAATTTCTAAATCAAACTCCATCTGTCTAACACACTCCATCTTTTTGTGCCATTTCCAAATGGGCCAGCCTCACCTTTAGCCTAGCGGTCCCATCTGAACGACCCGAATCAGAAGATAAAGGGTCAAATCGGGGCAATGTAAAGGGGATACGAGCAACCCCTTACGCAGCACCGTCCTCCAACTTGACATCGGAAGATCTACCCGTCTCCTCTCCTGAAGCCTCCCTCTCATCTTTCAACAAGAAAATGTGTTCTCACTAAACCCTTCCTGACTAGCATCAAAAGCTCAGCCTTCAGGGCTTTCTCAGGGACGAAGAGTCCATAATGGTCAGCTACAGCGAAAAGCTCTACTTTACACAACCCCACCAACCCATCAACAGAGGGCACTTCAATAACCTTGGAGACAGCTGATGCAGCCATTTTGTACACAGCAGCCTACTGAACGCACAAACTAAACAAGTCATCCAAACTCACTACCTACCACCACCCTTCAATCACCAATCAGAGAGCAAGGTACAGTGGGTTTAATGATCCCTGATGAGCCCCCATTATGTTACACACGCCTCTTGGAGGGAACGCAACAACCTGCTACACGCAACTCCCCATGGAGTGAAAGAGGTATGTGATTGTAGGTGCGGGTAAGGATGACAGAGGCAGAGAATATTACAGTTTACAGTGAATTTATTTCCTTAACAAGGTAATGTGGGGAAAAGGGGCTGGATGGAACCAAAGCAAAGAAAGTAAAAGTTAGAGTCCCTTCTCCTACCTTACCTGCCTACCCACTACTTACCTAACCTTTTAGCACCTCCTGGCGCGCTAACCAAAATACAGGGGGTGGTCCGCCCAGGTCTTACCTAGTGTGCATAGACAGAGTAAATACTACGGGTATATGTATGCCCACAGGCCTCCTGCCTAAACACTACCAAGGTGCCTTCCCCTCGGGAACAAAAACTATTTCAATAATCAAAAACAGTCCTTTTGACATAAACATACCTCTGCAGGACCGTCTACAAAATACTTCACAACAAATTTATCAGACCAACACAACACAT
>NW_019954811.1:0-1608 GCF_002910315.2 Salvelinus sp. IW2-2015
ATGACATGGACTATTATGGCAGTTATTGTAATGGTTTCTGGCCAGACAGTGCTGTTGAAATGGTGCTTGCTTGGTAAGTCAGGATATATGACATTAACCAATACAAATATTATTAGAACTTCTAAAGATGGTCATCTGTGGAAGTAAGGACTGAGGACTTTATGGCTGCATAGTGAGTTAAATCCCATCTGTGTGGTTTTAGACACTGGCTTTAAAGGATTATACTGCTTCTCTCACCTTAAGCTGTTTCATGTGCTGTTCATTTTCCCTCTAAACACAGGACTCCCTCTCTTTTTCCCTTCCCTTTACCATTCATATTTCTTGTTTGCTTCACTTTTTTTTATCCACATCTCAGCTTCTCGTCTATTTCCATCCATATATATCTTGTTTTTAAATGTATGTCTCTTACAGTCAAAAATACGCACTAACACACATCTCCATCACGATCACCACAATGTGTTTTTTATGGAAAATGCAACCAAATAATATAAAAATGTGGATGTCGTATTTGGACTCAGCTGCTGTGGTCCAACCCTCCAATATGATTAGGGAACCTTTGAAAAGCACTGGAGGTGTCATAAAAAAAATACACCCCCCCCTCCACAACATACATTTTTTTTCTCACATGACCGTCCCCTTGTACTGTAAAAAATGCACACCCTCCCCACTCATTAAATTAACTCAAAATGATGATTACGACCACAAATAACAATAACTGTAGCGACCCAAACATCTAAGTTAAAGAATAGGACTAATTCAAACTTTATTATTATAATTTTTTTTAATAATTGATTTTTGGGTGCGATGGAGATGTGAATCCAACATATCAATTATTAATTTGTAGACAACCTGGAATTAAAGCCAGACTAAGTCAGTGGCACAGATTAAACTACCCAAGCAGTAGATACATCACATTTAAATTTTGACAACCAAACACAATTTAATATTACACTACCGTTCAAAAGTTTGGGGTCACTTTTTGAAAGAAAAGCAATTTTTTTTGTCCATTCAAATAACATCAAATGGATCAGAAATACAGTGTGTAGACATTGTTAATGTTGTAAATGAATATTGTTGCTGGAAATTTCAGATTTTTTATGGAATTTCTACATAGGCGTACAGAGGCCCATTATCAGCAACCATCACTCCTGTGTTCCGATGGCACGTTGTGTTAGCTAATCCAAGTTTATCATTGAAAAGGCTAATTGACACAAAAATGTGTGTGTCAATTTCGACCAACCCACCCAACAAAAAAATGGTCCAGCCCATCTGGCATTTGCCAGAATTGGCAGATAGTCAATCCGCCCCTGCATGTAGCCAATATAACCTAATAAATGAATGTTGGGCGACCCCGGTGCAGTCAAATGATTCAGTAGAATGGGGCCTATTTGATGCCAACTACTTTCCCAGTGATCTTTGAATCATGTACTTTGTTCACTACATTCCTTCCCAGTATCAAACCCTCCCCTATCTATTGACAGATCTACTGGTCCATTGAAATCTGCCTCAATGCATGACATGGACTATTATGGCAGTTATTGTAATGGTTTCTGGCCAGACAGTGCTGTTGAAATGGTGCTTGCTTGGTAAGTCAGGATATATGACATT
>NW_019954812.1:0-1608 GCF_002910315.2 Salvelinus sp. IW2-2015
AACATGATAGTTGTAACCATGTTATGAGGATATACAGTGTTTGTTTACATTTACAATGTTTAAGCGTTGGAGTAAAACAAGTTTATATTTTGGGTTCTGATGGAGTGTAACAGTTTATATAAACTCATGAGGCATTTAGAAGTTKTATTCCAAAATAATCAATGGATATAAATATATCATTTATAAGTCCAAAAATGGACATAGCAACTACAGATTGCTCCTTTAAGTCTTATCAAAAGTGTACAAGTTTGAGCATGTGTCCATCAGTTAAATAAAGGTTAAATAAATAAAATAACAATTAGGCCTATGGATATTTTATCAACATGAATTAGATTGACAGCCAGCTTAAACTTTTTGAATTCAACCATTATTGGGTTCAAATACACTTTTAGATTTGTGAACAGCCACCCACAACAACCACAATCCATCCGTAAGGCGCAAATAGCTAAATTAGAGAGCAGCAGTGTGATTCACATCAATGCGCAATGTAGATAAGTGATATCCGTATTGCCGTAGATTACACCACTGCTGTCATCCTTACCTTCAAGCGTTTATTCAAATTGGATCATCTTTGGATGCCGACAGCAGTCGCGCCATTGGAAGACATAGCTTGGACTGTAGCCTACCAGAAGTCTATTCCTGCTCTTTTCCAGCGATCCATCAAACACATTTGGCGTGTCATCATAGTGGTCTCTGACTTGTGGTCAGACTCGCTCAGGTGGAACAAAATAAAATTTGCGCCT
The DNA here is from genome assembly GCF_002910315.2 of Salvelinus sp. IW2-2015. Classification (NCBI taxonomy): domain Eukaryota; kingdom Metazoa; phylum Chordata; class Actinopteri; order Salmoniformes; family Salmonidae; genus Salvelinus; species Salvelinus sp. IW2-2015. The sequence continues at coordinate 744 of NW_019954812.1, forward strand.
TTTATCAATGATGATTTGAATGTCATTGAGAAAACAGAGAAGTGTCAACGATTTTTTTTCTCGCAAACATCCTTTCTGAATTTAAAAGTAATTTTCTAGTTTTTAATCTGATTACAATATTTTTGCTGGTAACGTAACACATTAGTTACCGATTTTGTAATCCTTTAGTAATCCGTTACTCCCCAACCCTGCTAATGTCATATAGCCTATCCTATTGGATGACTGCACAATATGTTGGTATTTTGGGGGGTTTTGGCTCATTAAATATCTTTAAAGTAAGGTTCATAAAATGTATTTAATGTATGGCTAATCAGGCATGAATGTTCGATCAAATCTCTTTTCAAATCCAGACATAGTCCTATTTATATGCTTTATAATGCTTTTGAATTACGCTTCTGGTTTTGTCGGGAAATACCAGGTTACACGGGAGAAAAGGGATTTATTCCCGGGATGGATCATTTTGTAAAATACCGGGAAATGATTCAATCCTAATAGAGGCCCTGTTGCAAGTGCTTAAAGTAAGTCACAAACAATTGCTTGTCAGGCTGGGATCTATAAAGCAGTATGTCCTCCAATTGGATGCCAACTAATATTCATTCCCTTTTCTTTAGAGCTTCAAATTGAGATTGTGAAATCTTTTTTTCTTCAATGTGCACACTTTGGATTCTCCAGCTTTTGCTGGGAATTGTCCACTGTTGGCATACATTTATTTGGTCCCAAAAACAGTGTGTGGAGGATTCCATTTGTCTAGTTGTATGAGTCTCCAGTTAAAATCCATGAGGTTCATTTCAAGTTTCTAGAAGTCAATTGAAAAAGGCCCTCCTGATTTTTCAGCACAATAGGCTTCTTCAGAGGGGTTAGGGAT
>NW_019954813.1:0-1606 GCF_002910315.2 Salvelinus sp. IW2-2015
GGAAATCGAGGTCAAAGTGCAGGGGGTAAGGAGATGCAGACAGCAGAGGCTGGGCCTAGTCAGGTTAGAGATGGTGGTGTAGATGAGGCTGGGCCTAGTCAGGCTAGAGATGGTGGGGTAGCTGTAGCTGAGTTTAGTCAGGCTAGAGATGGTGGGGTAGTGGAGGCTGGGTCTAGTCAGGCTAGAGATGGTGGGGAAGCAGAGGCCGGGTCTAGTCAGGCTAGAGATGGTGGGGTAGCTGAGGCTGGGCCTAGTTATTCTATGGAGGGTGGTGTAAAGGGTGCTGGGTCTAGGCAGGATATGGATGGTGGTATAGCAGAGGCTGAGTCTAGTCAGGCTATGGATGGTGGGGTAGCTGAGGCTGGCCCTAGTCATGCTATGGAGGGTGGGGTAGCTGAGGCTGGCCCTAGTCATGCTATGGAGGGTGGTGTAGACGATACTGGGTCTAGTCAGGTTATTCTAGTGGATGAGGAGAGTATTGTGGGGAAGTGTAAGAGATTAGGGGGGGAGGAGGAGGGTGTCAAGCGGAAAAGGAAAAAGGGTGTGGACAAAGGCACCATGGAAATGTTGCCTGTTGCTGTGGGTGAGGCCCTAACCAGAGAGAAAGAGCAGGTGGTCAGGGTGGGAGATAGAGAAGAGGAGGAAAGTGAGTCTGAGGAAGAGGATGAGGAGTTATTTTTTTCAGACTCCTCTTCAATTGGCCCGGAGCTGACAGCCAGTCAACCAGAGGGGTCTAAGTACACGTTGAGAGAACTGACAAGGTTCCTGAATGAGACTAAGGGGAAAAAAGTTAATCTTGAGGCTTTTTTTCCTGATCCTAGAAAGTTTGTAAGATCAGTACAACATGCTATGAGAAATGAGGGGCATGGTGTCCTCTCACCCAAGAAACGGTTTAGGTTGAGGAAGTGGGTCACAACAGTGCGTAAAGGTTTACCTTCAGACACTGTTTAAATGTTTAATTTCTTTCTGACACTGGGGCTTTTTGAGCTTTGCTATTGGTCTATTTCTCTGCTGGCTTTTCTCCCACTTCTTATGGAGACTCTTCGGGTAGGCTCGCTTAATATAAATGGCGCCAGAGATGCGGGAAAGAGGAGTGTGTTGGGTGAATATGTAAAACAAAAAAAAGTACATGTGTTATTTCTGCAGGAGACGCATAGTGATGTGGTGAATGAAGTTGATTGGGGGCTCTGGTGGAAAGGGGCAAGTGTGTTGAGCCATGGGACAAATCTTAGTGCAGGGGTGGCAGTCCTTTTTGCACCGGGTCTGTCTGTAAAAATTTGCTCCTCAAAGGAAGTGTGTAAAGGTAGGTTGCTTGTTGTTAAAGCAGAAATTAACAGCATGGGTTTTGTTTTTATAAATGTGTATGCGCCTAACACAGGGAGAGAAAGAGGGGTTCTATTTGGGAGTCTTAGACAGGAACTCTCACAAGTAGCGCCTGAGGAGACGCTGGTGATCGGAGGTGACTGGAACTGTACAATGGATTTTACAAAAGACAGAAATGGGGAAGAGCCTCATTCAGTGTCAGTGGGAGTGTTAGGGGACATCATTAATCAGTTTGACCTAGTGGATGTTTGGAGAACTAAACATCCAAACACAAGACAGTATA
>NW_019954814.1:0-1606 GCF_002910315.2 Salvelinus sp. IW2-2015
GGGTGAGTGTTGCTATGGTGACCAGTGAGCTGAGATAAGGCGGGGCTTTACCTAGCAAAGACTTATAGATGACCTGGAGCCAGTGGGTTTGGTGACGAATATGTGGTGARGGCCAGCCAACGAGAGCATACAGGTCCGGTGGGAGGGTGCGGGCAGCAATCGGTTGAAGAACATGCAATTAGTTTTACTTGCATTTAAAAGCAGTTGGAGGCCACGGAAGGAGTGTTGTATGGCGTTGATGCTCGTTTGGAGGTTTGTTAGCACAGTGTCCAAAGAAGGGCCAGGTGTATACAGAATGGTGTCATCTGCTTAAAGGTGGATCAGAGAATCACCAGCAGCAAGGGCGACATCATTGATATATACAGAGAAAAGAGTCAGCCCGAGAATTGAACTCTGTGGCACCCCCATAGAGACTGACAGAGGTCCGGACAACAGGCCCTCCAATTTGACACACTCTATCTGAGAAGTAGTTGGTGAACCAGGCGAGGCAGTCATTTGAGAAGCCAAGGCTATTGAGTTTGCTGATAAGAATGCAGTGATTGACAGAGTCCAAAGCCTTGGCCAGGTCGATGAAGAGGGCTGCACAGTACTGTCTTTTATCGATGGCTGTTGTGATATCATTTTTGGACCTTGTGGCTGAGGTGCACCCGTGACCAGCTCGGAAACCAGATTGCATATTCGAGAAGGTACGGTGAGATTCGAAATGGTCGATGATCTGTTTGTTAACTTGGCTTTTGAAAAGGCAGGGCAGGATGGATATAGGTCTTTAACAGTTTGGGTCTAGAGTGTCTCCCCCGTTGAAGATGGGGATGACCGCGGAAGCTTTCCAATCTTTGGGGATCTCAGACGATACAAAAGAGAGGTTGAATAGGCTAGTAATAGGGGTTGCAACAATTTCGGAGGATACTTTTAGAAAGAGAGGATCCAGATTGTCTAGCCCAGCTGATTTGTAGGGATCCAGATTTTGCAGTTTTTTCCGAACATCAGCTATCTGGATTTGGGTGAACGAGAATCAGGGGGCGTGGGCAAGTTGCTGCAGGGGGTGCTGAGATGTTGGCCGGGGTAGGGGTAGCCAGGTGGAAAGCATGGCCAGCCATAGAAAAATGCTTATTGAAATTATCGATTACCGTAGATTTATCAGTGGTGACAGTGTTTCCTATCCTCCGTGCAGTGGGCAGCTAGGAGGAGGTGCTCTTATTCTCCATGGACTTTATAGTGTCCCAAACCTTTTTGGAATTAGTGCTACAGGAAGCAAATTTCTGTTTGATAAAGCTAGCCTTTGCTTTCCTAACTGGCTGAGTATTTTGGTTCCTGAGTTCCATGAAAAGGTGCATATTGCAGGGGCTATTTGATGCTAATGCAGAACGCCACAGGATGTTTTTGTGCTGGTCAAGGGCAGTCAAGTCTCGGATGAACCAAGGGCTATATCTGTTCTTAGTTCTACATTTTTTGAAAGGGGCATGCTTATTTAAGATGGTGAGGAAAGCACTTCTGAAGAGCAACCAGGCATCCTCTACTGATGGGATGAGGTCAATATCCTTCCAGGATACCCGGGCCAGGTTGATTAGAAAGGCCTGCTCGCTGAAGTGTTTTAGGGAGTGTTTGA
>NW_019954815.1:0-1606 GCF_002910315.2 Salvelinus sp. IW2-2015
ACCATAATGATATATGGAACAGGAAGACAAGACCTTGTATCAACCATAATGATATATGGAACAGGAAGACAAGACCTTGTATCAACCATAATGATGTATGGAACAGGAAGGCAAGGGGAACATGTTTTTACAGGTCACTAAAATGGCCATTAGTAAACAGCTGATTGATTAATGGAGCTTTTTGTACACCCTCAGGACTACAGACACAGAAAATGACACCACACACACACCCGCACGCATGCACACACACACAAACACTGTTCTACTGTACTATTTTTACCATCAGCCGTAGATCATGATGTTCTCTTACTGTCACTGTCACAGTAACTAACTAATAGAGGTCCCTCTCTCCCAGAGCAAATAACATTACCACAGTAGGGAATAGTAGGGACTAGTCATTCATATGGCAACTCAATGTGTTGACACAGAGAGACCTACTGATGTAGGATCTTAATTTGAGCCAGTTTGCTATAGCAGGAAAATAATCCTGCAGCAACACAAATGTTGAATTATTATGTGAAATATAATTATTATGGACATTTTTGTAGGGTTTGATACATTTTTTCGTAAGGGAAAATCAAGTCTGAAAGTTTTCCTGCAACAGGGTGATCAAATTAAGATCCCACATCTGTATAGACAAACATAGAGAGATGCTCTGCGGTCACCATATTTCATGGGCTTTTGTCATCTCATACTGGGCCATAGTACAGCATAGCTCACTCCTCTATTGGACCAAGCAGCAATAACACTTWCAGCAGAGGRGTAGGGGAGCGAAAGCCTGCAGATCTGTTTGTGATTAAACCAATCACTTTTTATATAGTCAGACCAAAGCAGCCGATAGAAGCCTATAATGTGACAAAACTAGATCAGACTAAAGCAGCGGATAGAAGCCTATAATGCGACAACACTAGATCAGACTAAAGCAGCGGATAGAAGCCTACTGTAACAGAGCGGCAGGTAGCCTAGTGGTTAGAGAGGCAAGCCAGCACGCGGAGGGTTGACAGTTTGAATCCCGGCTCCGATGTGAAAAATCTGGTATGAAGTGAGCTGGCAACTGGAGGGACTGAAGTAGCCAATGGAACCCTAAAGTGACAACCCTAGCCTGTCATTGTGCAAGGCACTGAACCMCCACAACAGCAGCTTCCCTGGTGCCCAGTGTGGCAGTCCCCTGCACCTCTCCAAAAGGAGGGGGTTGGTTTAAAAGTGGAAGTCAAATTTCATTTGGACCTGCAGTGAAATTGACCAATAAAGTACTGTTAATCTTAACAACACTAGATCAGACCCGAGCAGGATAATACAGTTAGAGAGACAGTCAATGTCGAGGTCAATATAGATTTTTTGTGCCAATCCGATCCACCATGGTTGAGTCCCAAATGGCACCCTAGTGCACTACTGTTGACCACGGCCCATAGGGGATAGGGGGCCATTTGGGATGCGTACTTTGTTACCATTCGTTTCAGCCATGTAATGCATATACTTTTATGCAGTACCCACTTAAGATTAAAACCCCAAATATGTTGTGATACTGATACACACAATGGATCTAGTTTGTTTGGGCTTTAGATTAGTGTGTGTGTGTGTGTGTGTGTGTGTGTGTGTGTGTGTG
>NW_019954816.1:0-1606 GCF_002910315.2 Salvelinus sp. IW2-2015
CTTAAAAAAAAGAGCGGGGCAGAGGTGACCCGGGCCTTTGACTCTATCTTGAAGGAAGGAGGAGCCCCCAAGAAAGTGCAGACTGATGGTGGAAAATAATTTTTTAATAATACTTTTCAGAAACTCATGAAGAAGCACAATATAGTACATTTTGCTACAGGCTCGGATTTGAAAGCTTCAGTTGTTGAACGCTTTAACAGAACTCTGAAGGAGCGGATGTGGAGATATTTTACAGCTCACAACACGCATAGATATATCGATATAGTTCAAGATTTAGTAAAGGGGTACAACAACAGCTACCATAAGAGTATACAGATGAAGCCCTCCGAGGTCTCTTCTGAAAACTCTTTTCAAGTCTTTAAAAATCTGTATGGTTTGTTCCCCCTTTGCCGTAAGAAAAAAATAAAATAAAAAAATAATTCATAGCGGGGGACTTGGTGCGTATATCCAAGTTGAGGGGTGTTTTCGACAAAAAATATGAGCAAGGTTACAGCGATGAGGTGTTCACCGTTACCGAATGTCTACCGCGCATACCCCTGTCTACAAGTTAAAAGATTATGACGGGGAGTTTATAGAGGGATCTTTTTATGAGAAGGAATTACAGAAGGTACAGTTGGGTAAAGACAAGGTCTTTCATGTGGAGGAGATTCTAGATCAAAAGAGAGAAAAGGGTAAAAAATGGGTGCTGGTCCACTGGAAAAACTGGCCCCAAAAGTTCAACAGTTGGGTATTAGAGCACGATGTGGTGGAGGCAACGGCGGTTAACTTAAACCCTCATTCATGATAAATACCACATCATTCGCGTGTACACAGGAGTGCATCATGGAACACAGCGGCTTCTACCTGACTCTCCCCAGTAATGCGTCTGCACATATATATCGTAATAATCAGAGTTCGAATTATACAACCAATTTTCCAAAGCCGATAGAGTTATCAGAGGCCTGTGAAGTAGTGTCGTGGTAATTTCCTGTATTACTCAATAATGAGAGCCAACCACACACAAGTCAGAGGTATATTATAAAGTCCATCTTTAATTATATATGAGCTTCACCATAGCCCTTTTATTGACTCTCAGATCAATTCAGTGTTTATAAATGAATTTTCTGAGAGCATCTACAAAACAATTCTTAGTATCATTTATAGCCAAGATACACCCCCTCCTAACTTACATGACGAACCACAGTTCTTACTAACAGTTCACAAAGAACCTTTTACTTGAAAGAGGAGTATCCCATAGCTAGATAGCATTAGCTATAAATTATCGTTCAGTTTGGTCTCCTAAAACGAGGTTTCAATCTCATGCTTGGTACCAAAACATTACCTCATCCAATGGCATATATCAATTGTCAATTCTAGATACTCCCATCTAAAATACACCTCCTCCTGGATAAGCTCAGAAAAGACAGTGAGCCTCTTAGGTCATATACTAGGTCAAGATAAGGGCAACCTCAGAGGGGACAAACAATAGTTACAGACACATTTCCAAGCCTCCTCCTCCCCTTCTGATATTCTTCATAGCATCACATGGTTTTTCCCTTCTCACTTCGGGTCTACTCACTTGCCCAGAAGGAGAGTCAGCCTTCTTCATATTCAATGTATCTGTTAA
>NW_019954817.1:0-1605 GCF_002910315.2 Salvelinus sp. IW2-2015
AAAGATTTTACTAAGTTACAGTTCATATAAAGAACTGTAACTTTATATATATATATATAAAATCATATCATATATATATATATATATATACAGTATACTTAAACTATATACAGTATATATTAAACATCAAGGACACCTGCTCTTTCCATGACATAGACTGACCAGATGAATCCAGTTGGAAGATATTATCCCTTATTGATGTCACTTGCTAAATTCACTTCAATCAGTGTAGATGAGACAGGTTAAAGAAGGATTTTTAAGCCTTGAGACAATTGAAACATGGATTGTGTATCTGTGCCATTAAGAGGGTGAATGGGCAAAATATTTAAAGTGCCTTTGAACAGGGTATGGTAGTAGGTGCCAGACGCATTAGTTTGGGTCAAGAATTGCACTGCTGCTGAKWTTTTCACRATCAACAGTTTCCCAAGTGTATCAAGAATGCTCCACTACCCGAAGGACATCCAGCCAACTTGACACAACTCTGGGAAGCATTGTGGTCAACATGGGCCAGCATTCCTGTGGAACGCTTTCGACATCCTGTAGAGTTCATGCTCTAACAAATTTGTTATTTATTTTATTTCACCTTTATTTAACCAGGTAGGCTAATTGAGAACAAGTTCTCATTTACAACTGCGACCTGGCCAAGATAAAGCAAATCAGTGCGACACGAACAACAGCACAGAGTTACACATGGAATAAACAAACATACAGTCAATAACACAATAGAAAAAGTCTATATACAGTGTGTGCAAATGAGGTAAGATAAGGGAGGTAAAGCAATATATAGGCCATGGTGGCGAAGTAATTACAATATAGCAATTCAACACTGGACTGGTAGATGTGCAGAAGATGAATGTGCAAGTAGAGATACTGGGGTGCAAAGGAGCAAGATAAATAAATAAATACAGTATGGGGATGAGGTAGATAAATGGGCTGTTTACAGATGGGCTATGTACAGGTGCAGTGATCTGTGAGCTGCTCTGACAGCTGGTGCTTAAAGCTAGTGAGGGAGATATGAGTCTCCAGCTTCAGTGATTTTTGCAGTTTGTTCCAGTCATTGGCAGCAGAGAACTGGAAGGAAAGGCGACCAAAGTAGGAATTGGCTTTGGGGGTGACCAGGGAGATATACCTGCTGGAGCGCGTGCTACGAGTGGGTGCTGTATGGTGACCAGTGAGCTGAGATAAGGCGGGGCTTTACCTAACAGAGACTTGTAGATATCCTGTAGCCAGTGGGTTTGGCGACGAGTATGAAGCGAGGGCCAGCCAACGAGAGCGTACAGGTCTCAATGGTGGGTACAGTATGGGGCTTTGGTGACAAAACGGATGGCACTGTGATAGACTGCATCCAATTTGTTGTGTTGGAGGCTATTTTATAGATGACATCGCCGAAGTCGAGGATCGGTAGGATGGTCAGTTTTACGGGGGTATGTTTGGTAGCATGAGTAAAGGATGCTTTGTTGCGACATAGGAAGCCGATTCTAGATTTAATTTTGGATTGGAGATGCTTAATGTGAATCTGGTAGGATAGTTTACAGTCTAACCAGACACCCTAGGTATTTGTAGTTGTCCACGTATTCTAAGTCAGAGCCGTCCAGAGTAGTGATG
>NW_019954818.1:0-1604 GCF_002910315.2 Salvelinus sp. IW2-2015
CTGTATTCACAAGATCTTTGTCTTTCATTCGCTATCCACCATATATTTTTCTGAAATGTTTTATGATGAGTAATTAGGAGTTGACGTTGGTGTCTGTATTTTCTCTGGCTACTCCCGTGCTATTTCTGACTGTAGCTATAATGGTAGCTATGATGGTAGCAGTAATGTAAAACTGATTTATAGCTGAAATATGCACATTTTTTTGAACAAAACATAGATTTATTGTGTAACATGTTATAGGACTGTCATCTGAGGTAGTTTTTTCTAGGTTATTTAGGTTAGTTCTAGGTTAGTTAGGTTGGCTTTGCATGCTAGCTGCATGCTAGCTGCATGCTACCGGTGCTATGAAAAAATGTCTGTCTCTCTTTTTGTATTTGGTGGTGAACTAACATAAATATATGTGGTGTTTTCGCTGTAAAACATTTAAAGAATCTGAAATATTGTCTGTATTCACAAGATCTTTGTCTTTCATTTGCTATCCACCATATATTTTTCTGAAATGTTTTATTAGGTGTAATTAGGTAGTTGAGGTTGGTGTCTGTATTTACTCTGCCTACTCCCGTGCTATTTCTGACTGTAGCTTTGATGGTAGCATGAATGTAAATCTGATTTATAGCTCAAATATGCACATTTTTCGAACAAAACATAGATTTATTGTGTAACATGTTATAGGACTGTCATCTGAGGTAGTTTTTTCTAGGTTCTTTAGGTTAGTTCTAGGTTAGTTAGGTTGGCTTTGAGCATGCTACCGGTGCTATGAAAAATGTCTGTCCTCTTTTGTATTGAGTGGTGAGCTAACATAAATATAGGTGGTGTTCTTGCTGTAATACATTTAAAAAATCGGACATGTTGGCTAGATTCACAAGATCTTTATCTTTCAAATGGTGTATTGGACTTTATAAAAAATTTTAAWWWAAWAWWWAAAAAAAATAGATTTTGAATTTCGCGCCCTGCACTTTGAGCTGGATGTTGTCATAGGTGTCCCGGTGTCGGGCTTGCAGCCTTAACAGGTTTTAAGGACCAAAAAACTGACAGCTGTGCCATATAAATTGCAAAATAGTTTCGATAGTTTCGAAGAGATTTTCGATGTACCCATTCCATGGCACATGGTTTATGAATTGATACGCAAAACAACGCCGGATTCAAAACTTCGAATTTTTCAATTTAAATTACTGTACAAAATTCTTGCAACTAATAGAATGTTATATATATTGGGTATACAATCTTCCCAGCTCTGCAGATTCTGTTGTGAGGAGGCAGAGTCATTAGATCATTTATTTTGGTATTGTCCATAAGTAGCTCGTTTTTGGTCACAGGTCCAGGAATGGCTGAAGAATTGCAACATTTGCCTAAAACTAACGCTACAGATAGCAATACTGGGGGATTTGAAAAGCCATAGTCAATCAATCAATAATATAATAATTATTTTAGCAAAAATGTTTATTTTTAATTTACAATCTGTAGAAGCTATGAGAATAGGAAGGTTCAAGTCTTTTGTGAAGCATCACAGCACAGTTGAAAAATATATGGCAAATAAAAATCCGAAATGGATGATGTTGGAAGATAGATGGGAGGGGTTGAGTGGAACTGAAGGGTGGGACTAA
>NW_019954819.1:0-1604 GCF_002910315.2 Salvelinus sp. IW2-2015
ATTGGCATTTCTCTTTGCTTATTTGAGCTGTTCTTGCCATAATATGGACTTGGCCTTTTACCAAATAGGGCTATCTTCTGTATACCAGCCCTACCTTGTCACAACACGACTGATTGGCTCAAACGCATTAGAAGGAAAGAAATTACACAAATAAACTTTTAACAAGARACACCTGTTAATTGAAATGCTTTCCAGGTGYCTACCTCTTGAAGKTGGTTAAGAMAATGCAAGAGTGTGCAAAGCTGTCATCAAGGCCAAGGTGGCTACTTTGAAGAATCTCAAATATAATATATATTTTGATTTGTTTAACACTTTTTTGGTTACTACACGATTCCATATGTATTGTTTCATAGTTTTGATGTCTTCACTATTATTCTACAATGTAGAAAATAGTAAAKATTAAGAAAAATCCTGGAATGAGTAGGTGTGTCCTACTCATTACTACACAATTCCTTATGTATTGTTTCATAGTTTTGATGTCTTCACTATTATTCTATAATGTAGAAAATKMTTTTTTTTTAAYMTMMRCKAAKRTTTMGACTGGTACTGTATGTGTTGTATACAATACAACAAATATAAATGTGTCTTCTTTGACTTCTGTGACAATCTATCATTGATCATCAGAAACAGATTCCACATGTTCCCTCTAAACTGCACACACTCACATCCTCCAGGACTGCCACACAGAWGAAATGCCAGGCCAGAGAACACACAGAGAACAAGAGACACAGAGAACAAGAGATTGAACTTCACTGAGTTCACCCCATTATCTTGTACTATACTGCATAGATCAAAGATTTTTCTGTGATTGAATCAACATTATACCAGCCCCTTTTCAATGCAACAAACCAAAAACAAATCTAACTTTGGAAGATTGAGTCTGTGATTTTGTTATAGGCAGAGCCAGAGCTCAATGGAGTAGAATATACTGGGTAGCCCATGGGCAGTCTTTCAATCACTTGCAAGTGAATGCGCTTTGCGCTTTTCAGATCAGTTCAGATCAGAGCACAAAGCCATGCATGTGCACATTGTTGATATTCTTTCCTAGTTAGCGAGTTATTAGCCCAGTTTTAGATAAGTATAGCTCAGCATTGGGGAGTTACTTCTTCCTACAAGAGCACAAAATGTTTAGGCCACATTTCAAGCTGTTTTTGAAAAGCCAGTCAGGTAAAAAGCTATGTCTTAATTAAAGGGGCAGTGTTGTATTTTGAGACAGGCTTGAAAATGCAGTGGGGTAGCCTACATTGTTGAATTCTCTATATGGTAATAATAATACATTTTATRTTGCAAAGTGGTTTCTTGCATCATACAACACAATGCAATTGACAGTCACCTATTTGGCCCATGGTGTTACAGACCAAGTAAAAAAATCATMAATTAATGTCAAACCCTTTGTGATGTAAAAACTTTTTTWAAAGTCTCATGCAATGTAGGCCTTCAATGAACACCACATATAGGCTACTGTAGGCTATATAATAGAAATCAAAGCTATGTCTGTGTGAAAATGTTATGGGATTTGCTCCATTGGTTTTGCTGGTAGGCCTAGATTATGCTCAAATAGCCACAATAACCTATTGGCTACTGTCTAAAACTGTAAGGGTACA
>NW_019954820.1:0-1603 GCF_002910315.2 Salvelinus sp. IW2-2015
GGGTGGTACACTGGGGCGGCAGAGAGCCTAGTGGTTAGATCGTTGCGCCAGTAACCAAAATATTGCTAGTTCGAATCCCTGAGCTGACAAGATAAAAATCTGTTGTTCTGCACCTGAACAAGGCAGTTAACCCACTGTTCCTAGGCCGTCATTGTTATATAAGAATTTGTTCTTAACTGACTTGCCTAGTTAAATAAAGGTTACATTTWAAAAAAATGAGTTGTGTGGGGTGGCTTGAGCCCAGGAACAGTAGAAAAGAGGACCCCCTGAAAAGCTGTGAAGATCAAACCCAGTGAAAGGGAATCATTGTGGCCAGAGCAAATTGCCTCTGACAACGAGTGAAGAGCAACAGAGGGAAGCCGCTAGCGGCTGCAGCCGCGATGTTAACTAAGTTAACTAAGTTAACTAAGTTAACTAGTCCTCGGCTTGTGTGTGTATATGTGTGTAAAGCTGAAATTACAGTATATACAGCAAACAACCACCAGATTTGGTTCCAACACCCTCAGAACCAACTCATTGTGAGTATGCCCCCACCCCATGGCCCAACCAGCAATTCATATCAGTTCGATGTGGTCCTGATGGCACGTGAAAAAAAGGGTCAGTGCCCGAGGCCTGTTTCATCAGACTTGTTGTGTTTATAGGCTGCAGAAAATGTACCTGTCACAGCAGGAAAAAAGTTACCACCTGAAGAGATGATATATGCATTGTTTGCACTTTGCTCCATCCATATTGAGATGTGCTGTTTTTCCCCACGTGGGACCAACGCCATGCTTTGGGAATGCTTTCTCGCCCGCTCTGTACTGARTGGCTCGTGATTTGCTAATGTCATAGGATGTTGAACTGACGAGACCGGACGAGACGATCAGATTCTCCTGGAGAATTTCTACCAACGCACTCCCGACATTTTCCCAACATGCTCCGAATTTCATTCACATTAAAGCGACGGTACTTAACTCTTCCGAGTCGCCCAGGTCTAAATTGACCCTATGGGCTCTGAAAGAAAGCCTCAAGCGTACACACACAGGTTCCATGGCCGTACCCCCATCCCGTTTAATGAGGGGCACCTAATTAACACTAATTAACGTCAATGACAGGCAAGGGGCCATTAGTCAAGCTAATCCGTAGTTTACATTTTCCCCTCTCTTGGAACCCTGCTGGCGAATTCTCACCCCAATCACAGAAAGGACACATTGTTAAGAAGCTCAGCTGGCATCAAAGCTACGGCCCCCTCAACAAGTTGCCCCATTAGGACCTGAGAGAGAGAGCTGGGCCTGATCAGAACACACCACTCACACAGCCCTAGGACTGGAAGGGGTGGTTGGGTGTGAGGTGGGGGCTGTGCCCCCCGGCCCCCCGAGTTTAGACCCTCGCCCGATCCATCAATGACTCGTTTGCTCTCTTTCATGATCCCTGGTCGTGTAAAAAATGTTGAGCGTGAACGTGGGTAGTAAGGGATCTGAAACTGTAAACAGGCCTCAGTGTATGGGCTCTGTTGGGACAGGATGGGAGCCTGAGAGTGGAGGGAAGTGTGTGTGGCTGAGGGGCAAGGGAAGGAGAGTCTCTGGTTTTGGAAGGGGGAACAGGGGGTGGTGGGAGTAGGTTC
>NW_019954821.1:0-1603 GCF_002910315.2 Salvelinus sp. IW2-2015
ATAATATAAATTAAATGTTAGTCTATGAATCTCTAAATGTGCATTTTAAATTAATTAAAGTTTGGGAAATCAGAAAATAATATCAGACGTTGTTTACAGTACTGACTTTTCTTTAATGATCAATCATGCAGCTCAACTCTTGTAATGATGCAGGCGATGTAGTACTAGTACCTGATTACATTAATAACTCAAAGCCAAAGTGTGATAACTGTCAAATCCTAAATATGACACCTCCTTATTCTCACACAGAACACCATCCCATCACCTCTCCTCTGTCTCTCCTGACCCTGCTGTCCCCATGGAGATGACCTCTCTCCTATTCCTACTCTGTGCAGGTATAGAATTCACCTGACCTAATCACAATACAGTATACTGTATACACAATATGACAAACCACACTAACGTCTCTTCTTTCATTTGTTTTCTGTATGCATGTTTACATTTCACTTAATGAAATAGTCTCTGTCCTCAGGTGTCTGCTGCACAGCTGCACTCAGCCGCCTCAGACAGTTCCATCTCAATAAAAATACATTAAATTGGACAGAAGCACAACACTTCTGCCGGGAGAACTACACTGATCTTGTCACTTTGTACAATCAGGAGGAATCCAAGCAGCTGGTACAGTTATTGCCTGAAATCAGCTATACAGCCTGGATAGGTCTCCATCGCAAAGAGCACAGTCTGAAGTGGTCCAATGGAGACATTGTTAATGACACTGCATGGTTACCACTTCCAAGCCCGTGCACAAAGCCAATGTGTGCAGCCATACTGAAAGATGATACAACATGGGAGAATTGTACAGAGCAGAAATTCTGTATGTGTTACAGAAAAGGTAAAACATTCTATGCCACAAAAAACACGCTCCTCAACATCATCCAGGTCAATTATTATAATTCTTCAACAATATCGAGATAATTATTTTATATCAAACTAAGTTGAGTACAGTAAAATGTTAGTCCATTCTGTGTGTGCAGGGTCTGGTGATTCCTTCCTGATTGAACAGAACATGACCTGGTATGAGGCTCAGAGTTACTGCAGAGAGAACTACACTGACCTGGTCAGCTTCAGGAATGAAGGACAGAAGGAGGAAGTCAAGAACAAAGGGATGAACAGCACCATTCCTTACTGGATCGGCCTGCTGTATGATGACTGGGAGTGGTCTGATGGAGGGAGATCTGCCTACAGAAACTGGTCCACAGAGGATGTTCCAGATAAGTACTATCCTGAAGCAGGAGAGAATGTCACTGTTCTTTCCCAGAGTCGAAGAGGTATACTCACAATGGGAAAGGATAGTAATACAGATTATACACTCTGCTCTGAGGGTAAGTTGTCCAAGAGGAACATAGTCAAACTGCTTCTTATTTGTATGAAAGATTGTTACTCTATATTGATAATCGCCTGGTCAAGAGGACTGAACTCGGCATTCCCTTTCTATTCCCTTCACTTGTCAAGTCAACAAACACAATGCAGGGCTATCATGCGATCATGCTGGTTAAAACCAGGCTATAATGATATATAACTATTACTGAAATTATTATGTACCTGCTTATCTTGCCCCTAAAATCTGAGACTTAAAATAGGTGCTAAAACAAGCTAATATGAA
>NW_019954822.1:0-1602 GCF_002910315.2 Salvelinus sp. IW2-2015
TGAAAAAGTTGAATGAGGGAAAAAAGTTGCGATGGAAAAACTAAAAATATAAACGGTAATTAAAAACAAAAACAAAACAAAAAAACGTAAAGTTGTCAGCTAGCAAAGTAAAGTAAAGTTGGCAGCAAAACGCACAGCAACAAAACGCACAGCAACACATATGAGTTCTGTTATACTCACAGACATCATTCAAACAGTTTTAGAAACTTCAGAGTGTTTTCCATCCAATAGTAATAATAATATGCATATATTAGCATCTGGGACAGAGTAGGAGGCAGTTCACTCTGGACACGCTATTCATCCAAAAGTGAAAATGGTGCCCCCATCCCCAAAAAGTTGGAGGTCTGATAATTGTATCAGGAGTCCCACATCTGTGCCAGAAGATGTGATGTGTGTGTGGATGTATGGGTTTGTGGAAAGAGAAAGAGAGAAAATTAAACAGAGGGAGTAATGTAAACTAACTCACTTTTGTACTTCGCGCTGGTCCGTACAACTGACCTTATTTTAGCGCCCAAAAAACGTAATACTTCCAGATCAACTGTAATATCAATACCATTGTAAAGCACAAATTCTCCCCTTTCCAACAAAATTAGTGACAAGACCCTTCATGATGCCCATTTCTGCATGATTCAAGAAGGCAATGAGCTCTGTCGGGTCTTTTTAAAAATGGCAGGTGGGGAAGCTAAACCTATTGCGTGATAGTGAGAAGGAGAGATGTTGTGTGGGGAAACGGCTTTTTTCACTCGATCTGTCCAACTTATCACCTTATCGCCTCTAAAATTTTAATAAAACACTATAAAGAGTTTATATAATGTGTCATTACAAACCTATTTGAAGGTTTGTGTCGAATTTGAATCTGGTTTTTAGGGCAGTGCTAAAGTGATCTTCAGAAGTAAACAGCGGCTTTTGAGAGTCGTTATAGCTTGCAGTGATGACTCAAAAAATTACTAGTTATTCCCCCTTACCCTGTCCCTGTCCCTTTCTTGATTTTAAATGGTAAGAGAAGTGCTACACCTGGTGGAGAGAGGCTGTAAGACAGAATTAGTTGCTTTATGCGTGCTGTTTGTTACGCCATGACACGTCACGATGTAGCGTACAGCGCCGGAGGGGTCCGTTTTTTCAACTTTTCTCCGATTCTATAGAGCCATTACCATGTCAATCAACGCTTGAATAGAAACGTAATTCACACCCCAGATTTTGAAGTCAACACAGTTGTTACAGTCCCATTAGTTTTCTTTGCAGCCTCGTTTGAATGTCGCGGTTGCGCACATTTGTACGGAATGGGGTTAGCGTATGTTAGATTGTTGATGTCTATCAGTCTCCATCACTGATCCAGATGTGATATATTAGACTTAATGGCTGCGTTTACACAGGCAACCCAATTCTAATCTTTTTTCACTTATTGACCAATCAGAAAATCAGAAAAAGTTCTGATGTGAAAAGATTTGATTGGTCAAAAGACCAATTAGTGGATAAAATATCATAATTAGGCTGCCTTTGTAAACGCAGCATGAGACACATATTACGCTGATGTGAAAAGATTTGATTGGTCAAAAGACCAATTAGTGGATAAAATATCATAATTAGGCTGCCTTTGTAAAC